>NC_086446.1:275460004-275760004 GCF_028390025.1 Pseudophryne corroboree
AGCCAATGGGGTAAGTTGAGCTGAGTGAGGGGATTACTTACCATGTACAAGTTTGGCAGAGGATTCAAGAACTAGGAGCTAGTTTAGTGAAACACAATAAAGGGTTGGAGATTTGTAGGGGTGTAACTTTGTGGTGTGAAAATGTCCTGTATCTACTAAGAATGCCAAATTGATTTCTCACAAATATTTAAAATGCCCGCTCTAATATATATTGTAAATGCCTGCACCTCTTATTACCATATCCCATGAATGTGCGCTATACATCGCAAAACACTGCATCCCATAAGAGAAAACAATACACCCACACATTATCTGAGTTCCAAAGCTCATTGATGTATATATTTGTTATTAAAAGGATATGGATTCAATATATATTACAAAGTACAGTATACCTATAGTTACATGATTACAACTCACACAGTAAGCAGTTAATACATATAGTTACATACATTTACATGCCATTACAGACAGTTTCAGTTACAGGCCAGCGATACAATTACCATTCCCTCCAATGCATCTTATGTCTCTCTCTCTCTGTAAATAAATACAGGAACTGATCAGGCAGCAAGTCCATCATCCTCTGAGACCAAGAAGCAGCTGAGCTCCTGTTTGATCAATGTGTTATCTAGTTTCTGGGGGAGGGGTCCACGATGAGTCACCAGTCCCTTTGTATATGGTAATCAGGTTCAGCTTTGAAGACATCCAAAGGGCTGGCCTGAGTTTCCTGTTTGGAATATCTATTGTTCTAATAAAATAGATTTTTAGCTTTCATACATGTAATCATAATTATCCGCTGCAATGTCCCACAACTTCACAACAAGCATCAAATGAATCTACACATCAATCTGGTTGCTTCAATAGTAAACAGATAAAAAAAGATAAAAATATCTTGTTTCGTTCAAATAATACACTTCCTTAGATATAATTTTAAATCATCATGATGTCTGGCGCTTGATACCACCACAATTATGTACTGTATGAAATAAGTGTCAAATCCATCTCTGTGGCATGTCCGTCTAAATGCGTGTGTTAACATATATTGCTGTGCTCGCTGTGCGTATTTGCAAGTATAGCGACTTATATGTGTGTAGTTTGTATGTTCTCTTTATGTAATATTTTGACTTCGACAGTCCACCCTTTGGCAGTAAACAATAACTGCCATCAATTATTAACATAAGAAAAAAAAATATTTCATACAATAATCGGTGACCTAGACACAAGTATGTATGCATTTCGCAAATCAGACACTTGACTATATTTGGGGAAGACAGGGAGGAGGACAAGACATCCTATATATGCACTCGGCGGTCACGGGACCACTGGTTGGGTGTGGGACAACATTCAACCTATAGAGTATACTGGGACAGTGCTTTGGCCTATAATGTCTGATTTGCGACGAACATTTCACACATACATGTACCTACGTCTTTGTACACTGATGTTTGGATTCGATTGAGCTTCTTCTGGGTAGATGAAGAAGACACAATCAAATTGTGACAGTGACATATAAAATTTTCATGATCTACATATTCCTATCATTTTCTGAACATTGTTTCCATTTCTGGAATGTATGCTAGGTCTGTCTAATCATTGAACAAGGGTTATAAGTAGTGTCCTTCCTAAATAACATAAACCTTCGGAGTTTGGGGAGAGCCCCTCATAAACCTTTCTTCCACACATATTAATGAGCTCTTTATCTGCAATGTGTGACTAGCCATTGTCTGATTGTTCCTGATTACCTCTGAACTCCATAACTACTAGAACTTTGATTTTTCTCTGATTTTAACAAATTGATCGGCTAATCCTGGGATCCTATAAGGAGATCACTCCTTCCTACAGAACCAGTTCCAGTCCCACACTCGACTCCTCATTAAAAAAAACCTTGCAAAAATAGAACATCCTGAAAGAAAATGTTTGTCAGCGGGAAAGAGAGAAAAGAGAAATAGATCAAAACAACTCTTGTTCATAACAAATCAATTACAATGACTGGTCTTTCTGCAGTCCTTTAGTACGCTCAGGAAGTGTTCAACAGTGCCGCCTCTCAGTCTTCACGGAACAGAGTCTCTGGTGATACTTTTGCGATCTCTTTGCCTTGCTCTTTGAACACACAGTTCACTTGGAACACACAGTTCACTTTGCTCTCCACCTTGCTCTTTGAACACACAGTTCACTTAGAACACACAAACTCGATGAATGTGAGCAATAAACTACTTTGTCACGAGTTCTCTCCGGGTCAGCGACCTTCTTGCAGTGGGACGAGTGGACCCAAGTCTCTCTTTCGGTGACCTTTAGTGCTGTCAACAAATCTTGGTATGGTCCTTCCCACCTGTCTATTAGGCAACCTGAGCGTAAGAACAATCACACAGTCTCTTGGTTCACAATCAAGACAGTTAGTATTTGGCATACCAGCAATCAACAGTTTCAAGTTCTTTTGTCAAGTTCTCAAATGCTGGCTCATCTCAATAAAGTACTGTACTGTCACCTCATTGGTGTATTTCTGATCATTGTGCGGATCAATCATGACATGAGGTTGTCTTCCAAAAACAACCAAAAAAAAACACAAATACCAAAACCAAACCAAACCAAAAACAAATTTCGAAGAGGGTGATTCGTTGAGTGAATATCTGGGAGTGGTTCTGAAGCTACATAATACTAGTGGCAGTATCTATGATCACAATAGTACAATTTCAAGCTTTGCTCCTACTTCTAGGGGTACCATTATCTACACACAAATTTCTGCGCAATTTTCCTTTGCGGTAAACACAGCAGCATCCGTGGCGGCAGAAAATGCCTCTACCCAGTTTGAGAAAACATCAGTGCACACCAATACATAACAATAATTCCTAAAGGGTGTTAACTGTACAAAGTCGATTTGTATTTCCTGAAAAGATCCGTCTGCAGGAGGGATATGGGATGGCTCTGTTGGTATTGCTTTACCAATATTCTTCCTCAAGCAAGTAAGACAGGTCATTGCTCTCTTACCTGCATGAGAATAGAATCCCGGCGCACACCAGTAGGCTCTCATTAGCCTGCACCTAGCCTCTTTGCCTAGATGAGTCAGACCGTGTGCCACCTCAGCTAGACTTGGAAGGTATGCTCTGGGGGCTACTGGCTTACCATGTCCACCTGCCCACAGTCCTGAGGACTCCTGGCCATATCCCTTTGTCCTCCAGACTGCCTCTTCCTGCAGGGAACACAATTTTTTTGGTATCTTAATTTAACTATCGTGTGTTTGCAATGTAGAGTACCATAAGCATAACTCAAAAAGAAAAAGAAAAAAGAAACATCTCTAGAGGAGAGAAAGAAGAAGAAAATGAAAAAGAAAATGTCAGGTTTGCCATTCACCAACAGGCATATCAGTGTCTATACAAAATTTCCCTTACCAGTATTCCCATTCTCCACCCTTTGTGCATGACAAGGCACACTGCAGTAATACTGGTGTCATCGTGCTGTTGAGATATACTGGGTTCGGGCAGAACTCTGAAGGACCTAGGCATGTGGAGTTTGAACTGTACTTGGGTCCATGTATTGTACCACCCTGTGTGAAAGCAAAAGATGAAGAGGAAAACTGTAGTGAAACAGAATAGAGGTTGGTGACAGATGAGTTTGTAGAGGTGGAGAAGATTTTATAAAAATTTGACAACTGGATTGGGCACTACGGGGAAGTGATTCTCTACTTGGTCTATACCCCTTAAAAAAAATTCTGTGTGTCTTATCTCTACTGGGACTATCCCAGCCATCAATCCAGTGTCCTGTCCATCCTAAGTTCATAGGGAACCCAGTATCTGTGAGATAATTTCCTCTACCTGTGATGGGCATGCATCTAGAACAGTAGAATGCAACATTAGCCTTTGAGGGGTGTCTAGTATATTTTTTTACTTCTTGAGCATGGTTCTCAGGTATATCCAAGAAGACACCCTCAGGAGTACAATATATGACACACCGCATTTTACACACTAAGTCTCTGCCGAGTAGATTAGTCGGAGCCGATGCAGCCAGCAGAAAAGACTGTTTGGTTTGCAAGGGCCCTATCGTAATCTCTGCAGGTCTACTCAAAGGGTATTGTTGCATCGTTCCTGTTACTCCCATTGCCCTAATCTGTGTTTTCGATATGGCTTGTGATTCCTTACTATATGTCCCTTGGTCCCATCTATGTGTTTAATAATGTGGCTTGTGTTTTCTGTCTAGGGGATCTATATTGACTATGTGTCCTACTACTCATACACTCTCTGGCAAAATGCCATTCCTTCCTTCCTACAAGTGTAACATATTATTGACCATTAGGGATCTGGGGTTTGGACTGATGGGTCTTTCCTGTATGTGCCAGTATACTTACCGTCCTCAACCTCTCCACCTGTTGTTCTCTGCGCCTAGCACTATTCTTGTGATGTTCAATAGCACACTATCTTAAGGCCCCTACACACTGGTCGATATATCGTCCGTTCTCCTGAACGGCCGATATATCGCGGGACCGTCGGCCAGTGTGTACGGCCGATACATCTGTGAACTCCATCGTTCACAGACGTATGGCGTCAGCCGCGCAGCTCAGCCGATGGCCAATATATCTACCGATATATTGGCGCGTCGCTGTGTGTGTAAGGGGCGGTCGGCCGACCGCCCGTACACATGCTGCGGCGGCAGGCGGTAATTGACAGCTGAACTGGGCGGGCGTGTGTACACGCCTGCCCAGTTCATGACGTCAGTCCCCGATGGATCGAGCAGTGTGTATGCTGAACACACTGCTCGATCCGTCCATAGATATATCTGCAGATCAATTGATCTGCAGATATATCTATTAGTGTGTACCCACCTTAAGATTAGCTACTGTGACCCCTTTCCAATTTTGCAAAGAAGTCAGCACCCTGACACTCAATGCCTTATTGAGCCCGTCCATTTGCACAGAGACAGCCACCTCCCATTTGCCGAATTAGTGTTTACCAGTGATCTTATCCAGATGGAGAGTTTTCTATTTCTGCAAGAGACTAAAAAAAAAAAAAAAAAGTTTAAACAAGCAGCTTCTAGGCCATGCAAAGTATTTCATTCAATCCTTCTCATCCTGTACTAAGGGTCTGTACATGGTCCAACAAACATTTCCAAGCTCATCTTTACTAGGGGCATTACTAGGAATGAACACTTCTTATATGGTAACTGAAAGAAATACCCGGGGGTTACCCTGTCTCTGTCCGCTTTCCTACTGGCAAATACTAATGTGCGGACAGGTCTCTTTTTTCTCCATTTCTGACGTTACTTTCTTGATTTTTTTTTGTTTTATTTTTTGGGTTTTACTATGTATGTACACGAATGATACCATACTTACCTGTTCCATTGGTCTCAGTCACTTCCCCCACAGGCTACTGCTCTTCTTTTACCGGTTGGATACTCCTCTGGGTACATGAGAAATGGCTGAAAACGATCAGGTCACCTTCTCCTCCTAAATAAAACTTCAACATTTCATTAGTACACATATAGGTTACAGTCATATTTTTCATATTTTTATTATTTTCTATAGTTTGTATGCTGGCTGCTTGCATTCCCTTTTGAACCATATGTTACAGACTTTGGAATCATGGGAGTTTTCCCAAAATGGAGTCTATTTTCTGTCCCATGCGGTCTGTGGACAATGCAGCCACATGCTGCCCCTCCCCCACCCACACACAAACACACACATACATAAACCAAAACCAATCCCCTAAGATATTTCTCTAAGATATATATCTGTCCAATATATATCAATAAATCTAGGATTTAGCCGAGTGCTTTGAGAGATATCTCCCCAGTAATGAATACATATATACACACATACACACATTATCACACTTATTTCATCCTGTTTCTTATATAGTTTGAACCTGTAAAACTGTTATATGGTGACTTGCATTGTATTTGACCAATACTGTTTAATGATAAAAGTGAATTCTATGAGTAGCAATTGTTTGTTGAAATACATCCTTATGATTTACATTCTATATGACTGGTGTGCATTCTTCCATGAATAGAATATTCCTAATGATTTAAAGATATATATGTCTAGATGCAACCTCTGCGGGTTTGTTAATAAAAGGTACACAATTAGTGATGAATTATTATAAATCACTAAAGGGTTAAAATTATACATTTGCTTCAAAGATATGAAATATAGTAATATAATACAAGCAATAGAATTGGACAGAGAAAAGGAGGGGAATAGAAAAGGAAAAAAGTATACCCCTTATTATGACCCCTTATCACTGGCCGTAACTGCTTCCACATCTACATAAGGCGGTGTACTTGCATTCTCTTTTTTTTTCTTCCTACTTATTTATTGTTGCTACAAGTTCAAACAGTTCTTATATTTCCATTCTTGTCTTATATGACTTTGGTTAGACATACCACCTGCAATACCTTAGGATCAAACTCACCAACCCCTCTTGCTGTCACAGGTTTAAACAATTTGTATGTCTGACCCTTTGTTTTCGGGATTTTATCAGACATATTCTTATCCTTAAGTTCTGCAATACCTTTGGTTCAAAGCTGCCCACCCTAGGGAATGGTACCCTATCTTTGTCAGTCATACATACCCATTCATTGCAAAAAGCCTCCGTGTGTGACCCATACTTTTCACACATATTAAACCTCGCTGCCCCCCTGGGCCGCGGCACCTCAACCTGAACCCTAGTTACCAAACGTCCACTGCTTGTGCAATTGGATCCTATCGCGGACATTTTGCCAATAAACGCAATCCCCAATGCAGACCGCAGATAGACGTGAAAGACACCTAGCGCTTTCACTCGCTCACGCCCACGTTGGCCAGTACTACCATACACTGTTGATAGCGAAGGCAATGTACCCAACCTAGGGCCCTATCTGACCTATATTTACTGGAAGTTTTTAGGAATAACTTACCCTTTCCAGTAAAGTATCGGTCGTTGGAGATTTTCCTGAGAGAGACCAGCGAACACTCCCTATGCACTTTATTATACACAAATCACGCTTGCGTATGCTCTAGACAGCGCTAATGATACTGCGATTTTACGCAAAAGCTCATAAAAAGGATATCTTGTTGCTCTATCTATCGCACCCACAAACGTGCAGTCCAATCGCACAGCATATAGGTTCTTGTTATTTATCTGCCGTACGACCACTGGAATTGAATCACAAGCTGCGAAACCTCAGCCGGAGCGTAACAAAAAACCCTTTTAACTTCATTCGCAATACTATGCACTATCACGCACCTCTGCAAATCACCTCACGATTTGCGTATTTCAATCTATATTAACGTGAGTCAGCCACTACACGCCACCAAGCCTCCTCTTACTTGATGTATCACGGGACCCGACTTCCGGGGTTCAGTTCCACTCACTCCTACGTTCGCTCTCTCAAGTACACTTTGTCTTTTCTGTACAGAAAATATTTTCATTCAGATAGGCAGCTTTACCCCAGAGGCAATACAGTTTTTTTAAACTAAATTTAGAGTAACCTGCTTTTGAAATCTGATAGTTATGTGCTATTGTATTAAATGTCTACTATCCCACCTTTGAACTAAACGACACTATTGTGTAATTTGTACTTAGCGCCCAACTCTTACGCACTTTGCATACACACGCGACCATGCGTGTCTCTTATGCTGCATGCGCAGTCCTGTACTTTGTCCGAGACACGTGTACAAAACCCTGCATCCGCAATAAAACAAATCTCACACAGCTTCTATAAATGTGAGCAATACTAACTATAATCTCTCACTTAACACAACACACAGTTTTTTTCTGTATAAACCTTTAAAACCAGGCCAGACTGCGTTTGTGCTTTACGCTTACTTCCTTAAAATACTGTTATTTCAGTTTTAACTATATAGCAACAAATGTATCCTATTTCACACAGATCTATAATGACTCTAGCAATAATCAATAATTTAAATGATATGATTCAGATTGGATAGCTATATTGCAGAACATACACTGATATAAATATACACATAATTATAATAATATTATATATAATATATATTTATATAATATATATCACTTGACTCTCATAGAACCCCCACACAGTACACACCTACTGAATGAATGCATTTCCTTCAAAGTCTCTAATTTGCATATCAACAGAGGTTCATATGCCTGTTCAAGAGGGTAGTGGGACAGGTTAATTAACATTTCAATGGCTATCCTAAACTAGCAAGCAGAGTAAATCCTAGAGGTAAAAGAAAAAAAAACTTTTTTTTATATCTGTGTGCAATTCTTACACTAGGCCCAATTGAAACTATTTGTAATTGACTATGGCATGGGTTAAATAAATGCATTGGTAACTCATAAATGGTGTTTGATGTGACCATGGAAAGCTGATTATTCTGAGCAGTGAAATTCAGCCATTTAGAAAATGACCTTCCCAAAATGGCCGCTGCTCCTCCCCCTTTCACATCCATGATGGTTATACAAAATGGTAAACAGGCCATGTGGTTAGTCCAAAATGGAGGACAGACCATGTGACTTCCTTTGTCACAAAGAAATCACACATCATACAAGCACCAGAAGTTATTTTAGGCCTGAGTTAAAAATAAAAACTATATCAAGGCTATGCAGCAACTTTTAAATATACTTTTAAACCTACTTAAACAGATAAACAATCCAATCTGAATCAAACACAATAAAACTTATTTGAGCCTTGTTTTGCAACAATAAAAATACATTTTAGCATCTTAAATATTATGAGAAACGCATTGTCCCTTGAATTTCATATCAGCGTCTTACTAATAACACAACAATATACACGGATATGATTTTCTCAGCTTTAGGATGCGTCCATCACAAGCTGATCGACCACAGCGTCGCGTTTATAATGTACAGTGCATCATTAAGAACGTGATATCGCGGACCAGTCCCCATCTAAGAATGCCAAATTGATTTCTCACAAATATTTAAAATGCCCGCTCTAATATATATTGTAAATGCCTGCACCTCTTATTACCATATCCCATGAATGTGCGCTATACATCGCAAAACACTGCATCCCATAAGAGAAAACAATACACCCACACATTATCTGAGTTCCAAAGCTCATTGATATATATATATTTGTTATTAAAAGGATATGGATTCAATATATATTACAAAGTACAGTATACCTATAGTTACACGATTACAACTCACACAGTAAGCAGTTAATACATATAGTTACATACAGTTACATGCCATTACAGACAGTTTCAGTTACAGGCCAGCGATACAATTACCATTCCCTCCAATGCATCTTATGTCTCTCTCTCTCTGTAAATAAATACAGGAACTGATCTGGCAGCAAGTCCATCATCCTCTGAGACCAAAAAGCAGCTGAGCTCCTGTGTGATCAATGTGTTATCTATTTTCTGGGGGAGGGGTTCACGATGAGTCACCAGTCCCTTTGTATATGGTAATCACGTTCAGCCTTGAAGACATCCAAAGGGCTGGCCGGAGTTTCCTATTTGGAATATCTATTGTTCTAATAAAATTTATTTTTTGCTTTCATACATGTAATCATAATTATCCGCTGCAATGTCCCACAACTTCACAACAAGCATCAAATGAATCTACGCATCAATCTGGTTGCTTCAATAGTAAACATAACTGGTCTATCTTGTTTCGTTCAAATAATACACATACATGACATTACTTCCTTAGATATAATTTTAAATCATCATGATGTCTGGCGCTTGATACCACCACAATTATGTACTGCATGAAATAAGTGTTGAATCCATCTCTGTGGCATGTCCGTGTAAATGCGTGTGTTACCATATATTGCTGTGCTCGCTGCGCGTATTTGCAAGTATAGCGACTTATATGTGTGTAGTTTGTATGTTCTCTTTATGTAATATTTTTGACTTCGACACTGCATACTAAGCCAGTGCTCATCCAATGCCTTAAGGGCGGCGGTGTTTAGGGTTGCACATGGCTGGTAACAATTGCCAGCATTATTTATAGAGCAAATACATGACACATATAGGAAGAACAATAATTTGTCCTGAAAAAAAAAAAAAAGAAGGAAAACATTAAGAACACTAAACTTTGAAATGATAATACACCCATGGGGTAACACATGTAAATTCACACTGGGAAAGTAATATGGGACTGATTCCAATTTGTACACAAGGGCGATGTTCACACAATTGAGTATTGGCCATCTGCGCATTTGAAATCAAACTGTGAAAGGGCCAAGGTACCTTTGTGATGCCGCTTGTAATACGGATTTAACTTTCGGTGCACTAGGTGAGGTGTGAGATTTCAACTCACAATTTTATAAAAATTTCTGCACACAAGTTGCTGTTTACGGAAAGGTTAAACAAAGTGATTGTCGAGAAAGGACTGTTTGGGGGAGGGGGGGTGGCTGCAAAGACTCAAGCGTGACACAGTCCTTTTTAGGGTGTGTTTCTGCCTTCAGCTGTGATCGCGCATGCAGAAAACATGGTGACAGCATCGCTGCTATTGCGCCGTGTCTGCGTGACCAGATCGGGCATTGCAAACAAGGAATCGGGGTTCCTTGTTTGCAGTGCTACGTATGTTTATGCAGTTGCTGATGACCTTGTGATTGCTCCAGTGAGAGTTTCTATTCTTTCTGGGTGGCTGCTTCGTCTGCATTGTTTTGCATGTCTGTAGGCTGAAAAACTGCATCTGTGTAACCTTTTGTGTACAAATCAGAATTGGGCCCTACATACACTGGTACCACACTTCCCATTCTGAATAAGCTAAGGCTTAGCTTGTCGTCGCAGATTAATTGCGATGTTTGATCCCAGGCTGCAATGTGGTCGCATTGCTGCGATCGCAAATGCAGCAAGCAGGTGTGTATACACCTTCTACCGCATTTGCATTGCTAGGGATCGCATTTGTAAAGATGCCTGCGAGCAGCTCTATAAATGTGATTCTTACTGAATGAGGGCCTATGTGTGTTCCCTAGTGATTTGCATCTGTACAGTACTGTGCAAACATTTTAGGCACATGTGGAAAAAATGCTGCAAAGTATGAATGCATTCAAAAATAGAAGTTAATAATTTATATTTAACAATTAGCAAAAATGCAAAATGAATGAACAGAAGAACAGAAGAGAAATCTAAATCTTATCAATATTTGGTGTGACCACCCTTTGCCTTCAAAACAGCATCAGTTCTTCTAGGTACACTTGCACACAGTTTTGGAAGGAACTCGGCAGTGAGGTTGTTCCATACAGTAGATCTTGGAGAACTAGCCACAGATCTTCTGTGGATGTAGTCTTGCTCAAATCCCTCTGTCTCTTCATGTAACCCCAGTCAGGGGTTCACTATGGCTGGCCGGCGGTCGGGCTCCCGGCGACCAGCATCCCGGCGCCGGGAGCCCGACCGCCGGCTTACCGACAGCTTGGCGAGCGCAAATGAGCCCCTTGCGGGCTCGCTGCGCTCGCCACGCTACGCGCGCCACACTATTTTATTCTCCCTCTATGGGGGTCGTGGACCCCCACGAGGGAAAATAATTGTCGGTATGCCGGCTGTCGGGCTCCCGGCGCCGGTATACTGAGCGCCGGGAGGCCGACCGCCGGCAAACAGAAGACCACCCCCAGTCAGACCTGATGGTGTTGAGATCACGGCTCTGTGGGGACCATATCATCACTTCCAGGACTCCTTGTTCTTTTTTACGCTTAAGATAGTTCTTAATGACATTGGCTGTATGTTTGGGGTTGTTGTCCTGCTGCAGAATAAATTTGGAGCCAATCAGATGACTCTGTGATGATATTGCATGATGGATAAGTACCTGCCTGTAACAACCAATTAACAAAGAAGCACTAACAAATAAACATTCAATTAGCACACTAGAAACATTAATTTAAAAAAATGAAATATTTAAAAAACAATTTAATTAAAAACCATTAAACCTTTTCTTTAAAAAAAAAAATGAAGTCCAAAAACTAACATATTCCTTTTATTCTGAAAAAAGAATCCCCCCAATGTCAATAAAGCTTTTTTATTATTATTATTATTATTATTATTATTATTATTAATATTATTTCAGAAAGAATGTCCATGGAGAAAAACACCACTTTCTAGACCTCTTCTTTGAGTAATACACAAAGGAATGTCTTTGGAAGATTAACTACAAAGTCCGGAAGAATGCCGCCATTCAGGAGTTGGTGGATTTATGCAAACACTACAGTTGTGCGGATGCACAGTGGGTGCGTAAAAAATCCAAAACTTCAGGACAGTGTTCCTAAAGGAGCATGAGAAGGTTAAATGCTCCATAACATCAGGAGCGGGGACAGATGATCAGCATACACCAATTCTTTTGTATTACAACTTGATGAAATTCACATTGGACCAAGACATATAGTGGCCTTCCCTCAGCTCACTTGACAAAAAGCTAGGAGAAAAGGTTTTTCTCCTGAGAAAATGAAGCAGTACACAGCATACCATGACCCAGTTGATCTTGTCCACATGCAAATTGAAGGCCATGTAAAAGAAGTGATTGCTTAAGATCCCAAATACATTTTCCACAATCCGCAGTGCTCTTGAAAGCCCGTAGTTGTGTATGTGCTTCTCCTTGGTCAGTCCCCATTGCGCATATGGCTTCATAATGTGCTCATTTAGTGTGAAGGCCTCATCAGCTGCAAACACAAAATTGAGGCCGTGCATTGTTTCCTCAGCAGACAGTAAATTTAAGGTTTTGGAGATGAGCTTCTTGTAGAACGTTGTCTGCTTAAAGGGCCCACCATCCGAAGCTTGACCATTCTTACCAACATTCACAAATAGGAAGTCATAGTTAGCATTAACCACGGCCACAAGCTTGACCATTCTTACCAACATTCACAAATAGGAAGTCATAGTTAGCATTAACCACGGCCATCATAACAATGCTGAAGAATCATTTGTAATTATAATAGTAGGATCTGCTGTTGGCTGGTGGGATTATCTTCACGTTTCCCTTCAATGGCTCCCCTGCAGTTTGGGGAATCCACTGGCTCTCAAATTCCTCAGCAGTACTTTGCTTTCGTTGTAGGGAACTAGAAAAAAAATGTTAAAATTAATATAAATAAGTCATCTTACCATCTTTTTATATTTTACAGACTGCAACACCAGAACTACCAGTGCAGCTGTTATCGGACACCAGCCTCAACAGCCAAAAGCAGGAATGCAGCGGTGACAGTGTAGAACCACAGCAAAGCACTGCCACTAAAGAAAAAAAGCACCAAAAAAAATGTTGTGACACAGAGAGGGGCCACATACCAGCTATCCCAAGATGTGCTTACAAGTGCACAGCAAGTGCTCCAAAAGCCACCTGACGATTGGGATATTTTTAGCTCACACGTTGCGTGCAGGGTGCGCAGTTTGTCAGAGGACCTAAAGGTCCAATTTGAGAGACTGGACTACGATTTGTTGGTGTAGAGCAGGGGTGGGCAATTATTTCAGCTGAGGGGCCACTTGACACTTTCTTGTCACTATCCGTGGGCCACGCATAAAATAGAAGCTCCCCCCCCCCCACGTGCCAAAAATATAGGGACGTGGCTTCGTGTGGAAGGGGCATGGCCAAAAAAATAATACAGATTCGTATTAGGCTGCTCCATTATTCAAATTGCGCCACACAGTAGCGCCACTTACACACATTACACCAGGTAGAGCCCCTTTTACACACATTATGGCAGGTAGAGCCCCTTTTACACACATTATGGCAGGTAGAGCTCACTTATACACAGTATGGATGGTAGAGCCCCCTTTTACACATTACAGCAGGTAGAGCCCCCTTTTACACATTAACATTTTATTTGGGATAATCATTGCGCAGCAAGCAAATTATCCAGTGTCTTATGGCCCCTGGGGAAAGGTGTGACACAGTGATAGAACTCTGGGGGTGACACAGTGACAGAACACGGGGGGGTGACACAGTGACAGAACACGGGGGGGTGACACAGTGACAGAACATGGGGGGGTGACACAGTGATAGAACTCGGAGGGTGACACAGTGACAGAACACGGGGGGTAACAGAACACGAGGGGTGACATGGTGACAGAACACGGGGGGTAACAGAACACGGGGGGTGACACGGTGACAGAACACTGGGGTGACAGTGACAGAACACGGGGGGTGTCACTGTGACAGAACATGGGGGGGGTGACATGGTGACAGAACACGGGAGGGGTTGGTACAGCGAGAGCTAAAGACCTCTACCCCCAACCTAAAAACAGTCTGACGCCACTGCCCGCACACACAAATATACGCACACTAACACACACTTTATTTCTTTCACTCACTGTTTCCAGTAACTCACTGATCTGGCTGGCAGTGCAGGAAGGATTGATCTGTAGTAGTCTGCTCTTGTCCCGTGTAGCCCCGCCCCCTTAGGTCCCGTGTAACCACGCCCCCTCGTTGGCCCGTAGCTCCGCCCCTTTTTCGGCTGAACACAGCCGTTGTCACTGGGGACTCTGGAGGCGCCGTGCAGCAGCAGCAGCAGCAGGGGAGACTGCATCGGCAGCTTGAAGGTACTGCAGAGCAATGACAAGCAGTCGGGCCGCTTGTCATTGCTCGTTAGTGGGAGGCAGTGGGCCGGGCTGGATCGGTTTGCGGGCCGCATCCGGCCCGCGGGCCGTATTTTGCCCACCCCTAGTGTAGAGGGTATCTGGCCTACTAAATGCCAAAACACATATTTGTGACAAGGCACACTTTCTTATGACCAGTAGTCCCATACTGCCACCCACCCTACCAGTCTCAAATCCCCAACCCACATATGGTGGGCAGCCCAGCATTTCAAATCCAATTTACTCTCCAATGTTGCCGTATCCACCACAGACCTCATCCCATGATCCCACCTGAGGGACAATTTTACAATATTTAAGTATTTAATTTATTTTATGTTGATAAAAGGGTCCCTTTTATCAATGACGTTTATCAGATGCAATAATTTTCAAAACATAGCATATGAACTATGGTGCTCCTGCCAATCAGCTCCCACCTGTCATTTTTCAATCAACTGACAAAGGACCTGATTGGCTGGAGCACCATATATCATGCACCAAAACTTTTACAATTATTGTGTATGATAAAACTTGTTGATAAATGGTCCCCAAAAATGTGTTATTTAATGTGTCCAAAATGTTGGAAAGTGTTTGTTTTTTTAATTTATATTTTATATTGTTTATGCAATACTGTTAATGCTATTGCACAGATTGTAAAAATTGTATTTTACATACAAACTTTGGTAATATATAATTTATTTTTCATATATATGTTGCCATTCTTTAAATACGGGGCAAATCGCCTTGGTGCTTTAATTTAAAAAAAAATAAATCACAAGAAATAAGACATGTTTTTTTAACCTTTAAATACTGATGTTTGAGGACAGTAATGAAAGCTTTGCAGGTCTCTGGGATGATGAGGCCCAATGCTTGAGGGGAAATGAGGGAGCCAAACTTCATATCAGCCAGTGACTTACGAGTAGCCAGGAATCTCAGGGTAGCTACCAGCCTCTCCTCGGCAGGCATGGTCCTCGTAAACTTGGTATTCTGCCTCCAGCGTCCAGATGTAGGGAGTCACCAAACAGAGCAACTCCTGAAAGGTAGCATCATCCATGAGTAGGAAGTTTCTGTAATCACCAGGAGTGTTCTACTGAATCTCCATCAGCAGTGGTATGTGATAGAGTCCTTCTGCAGCAGCCACTCCTTTGTCCAGCAGGACCTCATGACTCTTCTCCTATCCTGAGCCCTCTTACTATCAGCTAACAAAATACCAACAGTGTATGATACGCAATAGCAATAATGATCCATCACACCCGGGGCTTGCTTGAGTCTGCCCCCCCCCCCCCCCACCCCCCACCCGCTGAAGGTTGGCAGCAAGCCGGCAAGTGTAGAGGCACTTTGTTAGGGCAAGCAAAACAAAGCAAAGTACAGCGTTCAGCAGGTATAAACCAAGTCTCACTAGTTGCAGAACAGAACTGCAAAGAGCTAAAATGACATCTTTGTTTTTATACCCTAGAAATTGTTGACAACATCGTGTCGTTTGGATATTATCAGATGTGTACCATTATTAAAGGTGGCTAAGGGTGGTTGCAATCAGAGCCGAACTGGTGGGCCAGGTAAATCCACGGTGACCACACCTGCTTTGTAGCTCTGGCCCCTAAAATCGAGGTGCAGGGCCACCACAGGGGTGAACTGGTCTCTAGGTTACTGTCTTGGTGCTAGACAAGCTAGAAAACTGTCTGTTAAGACACTGGCGTTCACCCCCTTTCCTGTCTCTGTGTACATTCTGTTCCAGACTGCAGCTACTGCTATAATGCCAGGAGTTTCCAGATAAGTGCAGGTACACTCAGCCACTCCCCCATCCAGTGAGTGGAATGGAAGAAGATGGAGACAGGGCTGTGTCAAGCCAATTTGGCTCCCAGTGTGAACAGTAAAAAAATATCTCCCCAGGCATAAAAAAATACAGTTTTACATGCCCCGAAAAGTAGATGTGACCTCTCAAAAATGGCCGTGGCTTCGCTAAGATCGGAGTGGACTCACATTAAAATACTACTTTACACTCCAGTTTTTAACCCTGCACCAACAGAGCTTGGTCACCACAGGAAAAAAAAAATTCCACCATATTAAGCCGCACACAGTAATGCCCGCTGCACCATTCCTCACTTAGCAATAATCACAATGTCCCTTAAAATATGCACTGTACCTGGTCCTACTAGTTGTCAGGGGTTGTTTCATACTGCTGCTAATCAGGCCTGCTCCAGTTGCTCCCTCTGCTGCCGCCCCCCCTCTCTGTGTGCTCCCTTTGTCGCTGCTCCTGCTCCGGGTGCTCCCTCCGCTGCTGCCCCCACCTTAATCACATTCCTGGAACTTATGTGCCATTGCCTGCTGTTTCCTCTCTCAGGGCTTCATCTAAATGTCCCTCCCAAAATGGGCGCTGCCAACTCTAGTATCCATCAAAACTGTCCTCTCTCAGTTGGCAGCCATTTTGGTTAGGACATTTTAATGGTATTATATGCGGTCGGCCAGATCGCATAGAATACTGAACACAGTGGCCGCAGGCCGGCGCCCCATGTGGTTGCACAGCTGGCCCGACCTTAAAAACGGCACTGGATGGAGGACTAGGAGGTAAGAATCAGTATGGTGGCTGGAGAGGATACTGTGGGCACCACAAAGGGAAGAGGTCAGTGTGTGACAGAGAATGTAATAGGCATAATGTATGTGCAGAGCCGGCCCTAACCAATATGATGCCCTTGGCAAGATTTTGGCTGGTGCCCCCTAGCACCACCGCTGGTTCTGCCTCTGACCTTGCACCTCTTTCCCAGCACCATCACCCCTCACCCATAGCAGTCCTTGTACCCCCTATATTTTAAATAGGAACAGTTCGCACATTTGACGCACAGCCCAAAAAGGGACATCTTCTTGCTGGGAAGGGGCATGGCCACACAATAGTAACCCCAATTCCAATTACGCCACACAGTACTGCAACTTTATTCACATTTTATCTTGCGATAGTGTCCATAATTCATATTACATCCCACAGTAGTATCACTTTACCTTATAAACGTTACTCCTCACAGTAGAGCCCCTTATTCACATTACATCACACTGAATTGCTCCTTATTCACATTACACCACACCTTATTGCTCTTTATTCACATTAGACGACACAGTAGTGCCCTTTCTATTTGCAACGCCACATAGTAGAGCACCTTATACACATAATGCCACACATTAGTAATGCATTTATACACAATTCCACACAGTAATGCCCCTTACAAAAATGACACATTAATGTCCTTATAAACATAATGCACCTTACACATTATGACAACCTTTATTAATGCCCTTTTACACATAATGTCCCTTACACATACTGTATGCCGCACATTATTAATGCCCTTATACGCATAATGACACACATAGTGCCCCCTACACATTTGCTGCACATTATTAGTGCCCCTATACACATAATGACACATACAGTAGTACCCTGTTACACATATGCCGCACATTATTAATGCCCTTATACACATAATGACACACATAGTGCCCTTTACACATATGTTGCACATTATTAATGCATTTTTACATGACACACATAATGCTCCTTACACATATTCTGAACACTACTGCACAACCAACCCACTCACATGCACACAGCACTCACACTTCCACTAACACTGTGACCTCTGCCTCTGCTTGGATACAGATGTGTCCTCACAAATCTTGCCTCAATGCTAACGTCGGGCACTTTTTTTTTAATGAAAATGCATCTTATTTGCATTGCTATGTGGCTAGGATACACAAGCAGCTTCTGCTGATTAAACTGATATGCAGCATGCCTATATACTGTGTGAGACTGTGGCTGTATCTGCATATGAAATGCTACATACAGAATATAGGCATGCCACATATCATTTTATTCAGCAGAAGCTGATGATGCCCCTAGGCATATCAAATGCCCTAGGCAATTGCCTAGTTTGCCTATGCCTATGGCCGGCTCTGTGTATGTGTGTGACAGAGAGCGCGTGTGAGAGGCATAGAAGTTGTACTGGCAATGAGTAGTGGCGCCCTGGATGCTGCTAGGATACTGGAATCATGTGAAGGAAATCTTGACTGGAATTGGTTGAGCTGCAGTCAGTTGATCTTAGGCAAGATGATGGTGCCCATGTCCTGGTGGCGCCAGCTCCACATGAAGGAAACAGTCAATTTATTACTTGGAACATGACCTGGCAGCCTTAGGAGAGTGATACACTGCCAGGAAGTGACAGTGCCAGGTAAGATAACAAGACAGCAAGTCTGACTTGTGACGCCTAAGCAGCAGAGTAGGGGATGAAAATGGTTATTTTAATAAAGGTGGTAATATTAAATATACTACTACTACTACTACTACTACTACTACTAATAATAATAATAATAATAATAATAATAATAATAATGTTATTTATATATCACTTTTCTCCAAATAGGACTCAGTGCTTTACATTTGCATTTATAACATAAAATACAATATAAGATTAACAGAAAAGGGAACTAAGTATTTGGGTTGTGTCTTTTTAGGAACTAGAGTCATTGGTGAAATCCCTGTGTAACAGGTAAGTCTACAGGACATTATCTTTATTATATATTTAGTATAACAATAAGGAAACATTATATTCAAAAACTAAAGGAGGCACTTGTGTTTACTATTCTAATAAAGTGATCACACATCATCCTACTAAAGGGGGCACATAGACTTATTAGTAAGCTAAAAGTGGCACATTGTTTTAAACTTAAATGGCACATAAATTTGTATTAGACCTAAGAGGGCACATATTATTATAATTAGACTAAAGGGGACACATTATTATTAGACTGAAAGGGCACTGGTTATATTTAGTACGTTAATTGTGGCACAGATTATTATTATTTTACTAAATTGGCCACAGATTATTATTATTATTAGGCTAAGGGGTGCACAACGCTATGTCTAGGAATCTTAAGGTACACATACATGGCACGGTATTTTAAACGATGTGAGCATTTCCAACTGAACGGAACGACATATGGTTTAAAAGGTGCCGTGTGTACGGGCAATAACGATGGCAATGCGCGCACCATGCAGAAAGATCTGAGGTGGTGAACGATGCCATGCTGCCAGATGCAGCATGTCCCAGCAGCCCCCCCTTCCCCCCGCTCATCATTGGCAAGTGTGTGTGCACCCCGGGTCCTGTCGCAAGTTATGGGTTGAGGGAAGACACATCGCACCCTAAGGCTGCATAATATTATGCCATGTCCTTTGTGAGAAGGCCACGCGTACCAGTTGATGACCACACCTACCCAATGGTTGGTGACACCCCTTCAGTGGGCCTCTGCTATTGTATTTCCCGGGTGGGCCCTTAATGCACCAGTCTGACACTGGTTGCAATGTCCTTCAATGCAATTACAGAGAGAAAGTCTGCTGCAATAGACATATCCCCACCACAATCCAAACTGTGTATGAAGAAGAGCATTTTTTTTCATATTTAAATCCTTTTTTTTTTACTTACTAATATTACCTACTGCATCATCGCTAAGGGGGGAATTCAAATAGCAGCAGTAATTTATCACAGACTCACGGCCGTCTTTTCGTATGGAATCAATGGACAGTTGAACAGGGGCCCCAGGAGTATAAGGGCCAAAGGCTGATAGCTGAGGATCCCCTATTTCCAGGGGTACCAAATTACCAACGAACTGGAGATATCTGACTTCAAAGCAGCGTTCCCCTTCCGAGCCTGTTAATTTCTCTTCCCAGCCAGATATCTTGGGTACTGTCTGACTTAGAGTTTTTCTTAAGGTATACTCCAAAAGCTGGGACTCTCCCCTTTTGGTGGACACTGGCATATTGTCTCGATGCACAGAACCGGAGATATCAGCCTTCCAGCAGCTGGCCCATGTTCCACCTCAACACGCCTGGTACAGTTTTATATTTTTGTTGGTGGATTGCTGTGGCTTCTAAACTCTTATTCCCAAGTCCCCAGTACCGCTTGAAAGGTACTGGGGACTTGACTATCTAGGTTTTATCCCATTGAAAGCTCCAGACACTGACAGGTAGTGAGGGAGAGACAGATATGCAGCTCCAGGGCGGGAACATTTGTGGGAAATGGCGCCCTGGGGCTGGGGGAGGGGCTCCAGGTCTAAGCCTTATCCCCTCTGCTGGCAAAACCACCGGGTACTGCGGGCTACTTGTAAAAAGGTTTAGAGAGAAAACCTGACCTGCACCCATGCCCTGGTGATCTAGTGGGATCGCCTGTACTGCCACAGTGTCCACCGCCAGCGCGCGCGGCCCGCCTCCCACCGGCCGCGCCGGATCGCGATAAAGTGCGGGTCCCGCGAGCGGGACCCACTTACCTCCTCCCGAAGTGCGGCCACGCGATCCCGGAGAGCCCCAGCCGTGTGTGACTAACTTGGAAGAAAACCGGAGCCTCCGGCTGTAGGTACCCGGCAACCAGGGCGCGGGAGTGTACAGCGCCGCTGGGGGAGAGATGGAGCTGCAGCAGGCAATGTCTACTGACATCCAACACAATCTGTGCCTCTGCTGCAGCCCTTGTAGTCTTTTTTCCTCAGAAAAAGCTTATTCTAGAGCTGCTGTGAGCAGCTCTTCCTGTTATATGCTTGCACTGCACGCACCAACTACAAACTGAGCTCCTGTGCACGGAGGCAGGGTGATATAGGAGGCGGCGCTATGAATCTTGGGAAGAAGGGCAAAGCTTTTGAGCCTGTTGGTGCTTCGGATCAAGATCCTACTCTACACCCCAATGTCTATCCTTGTGGAGCCCAGTGCACCCCGCAGCAGAAATCTATTTCCAGGAACTGGAGATAACTGCAGTCAAACAAGCTGCCCTCCCACCGGAAAATGATGAATATTAAGCCCATTCCACTATCCAGGGCTGAGAATGAGTGGTGTCCATTAGATGGTGGATTCCTTCAGCTGGGTATTATATCTTCACCAACATGTGTTTGCTGCAGGAGCACCTCCATTCGTTTGTGCATGGGAGGGAGGGTCCAATCACTTTTTGTGTACATAGCGTATATTAAACAGCAATAAGGCATTTAATTGTGAGTCTTATTTACAAAGGTAGATGCGTCAAGCCTCAGAGAGAGATAAAGAGTAGAGGTCTTCGATGCTTTTTCTTGATAGCTCTTGTGGAAACCCAGCTTAACAAGACGCCCTTCAATTGTATTTCTTCTGTTTCAAAAGAAATGGTTACAAACTGTCCTGTTTAGTGCTTTGTAAAATCAGAAGAGTCTCACAGAGTGCCCCCTGCTGGGAGACAGAACCTGTGTGTGTCCATTTGCCCTATACCCTATTCCAGTGGCGTGCGGTGGTGTCAGTGGCTGGGGAGGCAATGGCAGCTAACCATCCCCCCCCCCCCCATACAATGGGGGGGGGGGGCGTAGTCCCCCATACATTGGTAAAACCGGCACCAGGCAGAACCAGCCAGAGGGGGTAATGCCATAGCAGGGGAGACACTCGGTATGGGGTCCCCCTGCCATAACATTGATCTGCCCCCCAAAACTAGTCAACCCAGGGCTGGAAATCCTCAAAAGTGTGGACCCCATAAATAAAAATGGGGTCCCCCTCCTGAGCAATAACCAGCACAAGGCTGATAGCCCAGTGCTATGCCCCGCACCTCTGGAGGCGGTGGGTGCGGGGTTCATTGTTAATATTGTTCTTTACAGGTGGCCTACAGGTCCCAGCAAGCCAGCCCCACCATGCTGGCACTTGGAGAACCACAAGTGCCAGCATGCCCGGACATAATGGGCCCACTGGCACCAGTAGTCCACCTGTAGAGAATAGTAATATTGTTCTTTACAGGTGGCCTACTGGTCCCAGCATGCTGGCACTTGGAGAACCACAAGTGCCAGCATGCCCGGACATAATGGGCCCGCTGGCACCAGTAGTCCACCTGTAAAGAATAGTAATGTTGTTCTTTACAGGTGTCCTACTGGTCCCAGCAAGCCTGCCCCAGCATGCTGGCACTTGGAGAACCACAAGTGCCAGCATGCCCGGACATAATGGGCCTGCTGGCACCAGTAGTCCACCTGTAAAGAATAGTAATATTGTTCTTTACAGGTGTCCTACAGGTCCCAGCAAGCCTGCCCCACCATGCTGGTACTTGGAGAACCACAAGTGCCAGCATGCCCGGACATAATGGGCCCGCTGGCACCAGTAGTCCACCTGTAAAGAATAGTAATATTGTTCTTTACAGGTGTCCTACAGGTCCCAGCAAGCCTGCCCCAGCATGCTGGCACTTGGAGAACCACAAGTGCCAGCATGCCCGGACATAATGGGCCCGCTGGCACCAGTAGTCCACCTGTAGAGAATAGTAATATTGTTCTTTACAGGTGTCCTACAGGTCCCAGCAAGCCTGCCCCAGCATGCTGGCACTTGGAGAACCACAAGTGCCAGCATGCCCGGACATAATGGGCCCGCTGGCACCAGTAGTCCACCTGTAAAGAATAGTAATATTGTTCTTTACAGGTGTCCTACTGGTCCCAGCAAGCCTGCCCCAGCATGCTGGCACTTGGAGAACCACAAGTGCCAGCATGCCCGGACATAATGGGCCCGCTGGCACCAGTAGTCCACCTGTAAAGAATAGTAATATTGTTCTTTACAGGTGTCCTACTGGTCCCAGCAAGCCTGCCCCAGCATGCTGGCACTTGGAGAACCACAAGTGCCAGCATGCCCGGACATAATGGGCCCGCTGGCACCAGTAGTCCACCTGTAAAGAATAGTAATATTGTTCTTTACAGGTGGCCTACAGGTCCCAGCAAGCCAGCCCCAGCATGCTGGCACTTGGAGAACCACAAGTGCCAGCATGCCCGGACATAATGGGCCCGCTGGCACCAGTAGTCCACCTGTAAAGAATAGTAATATTGTTCTTTACAGGTGGCCTACAGGTCCCAGCAAGCCAGCCCCAGCATGCTGGCACTTGGAGAACCACAAGTGCCAGCATGCCCGGACATAATGGGCCCGCTGGCACCAGTAGTCCACCTGTAAAGAATAGTAATATTGTTCTTTACAGGTGTCCTACAGGTCCCAGCAAGCCTGCCCCACCATGCTGGCACTTGGAGAACCACAAGTGCCAGCATGCCCGGACATAATGGGCCCGCTGGCACCAGTAGTCCACCTGTAAAGAATAGTAATATTGTTCCTTGCAGGTGTCCTACAGGTCCCAGCAAGCCTGCCCCACCATGCTGGCACTTGGAGAACCACAAGTGCCAGCATGCCCGGACATAATGGGCCCACTGGCACCAGTAGAGAATAGTAATATTGTTCTTTACAGGTGGCCTACAGGTCCCAGCAAGCCAGCCCCAGCATGCTGGCACTTGGAGAACCACAAGTGCCAGCATGCCCGGACATAATGGGCCCGCTGGCACCAGTAGTCCACCTGTAAAGAATAGTAATATTGTTCTTTACAGGTGGCCTACAGGTCCCAGCAAGCCTGCCCCAGCATGCTGGCACTTGGAGAACCACAAGTGCCAGCATGCCCAGACATAATGGGCCCGCTGGCACCAGTAGTCCACCTGTAAAGAATAGTAATATTGTTCTTTACAGGTGGCCTACAGGTCCCAGCAAGCCAGCCCCACCATGCTGGCACTTGGAGAACCACAAGTGCCAGCATGCCTGGACATAATGGGCCCGCTGGCACCAGTAGTCCACCTGTAAAGAATAGTAATATTGTTCTTTACAGGTGGCCTACAGGTCCCAGCAAGCCAGCCCCAGCATGCTGGCACTTGGAGAACCACAAGTGCCAGCATGCCGGACATAATGGGCCCGCTGGCACCTGTAGTCCACCTGTAAAGAAATTATTAAAATAAAAACACCACACTATCTATAAAAAAATTAGTTTATTTGTCATGGTTTTCACCTGGCGGGCTGGCGGCCATGAGCGCTTTTGCGCGGCCGCCAACCCACCAGGGCTTCCGGCGTCTTCGCCTGGCGGCCATATAGCTCTTTTGCGCAGCCACCAACCCACCAGGGCTTCCGACGTCTTCGCCTGGCGGGCTGGCGGCCATATAGCTCTTTTGCGCAGCCACCAACCCACCAGGGCTTCCGACGTCTTCGCCTGGCGGGCTGGCGGCCATATAGCTCTTTTGCGCAGCCACCAACCCACCAGGGCTTCCGGCGTCTTCACCTAGGGAGCAGCAGCCTGTAAGCTGCTGCCTCTTCCCAGGGCTTCTATTCTGATGTGTTCACCTAGTGGGCGGTAGCCTTTAAGCTCTTTTGCATGGCCACCGCCCACCAGGACTTCCTTTCTCTTCTTTCTTCAGGAGCTCTTCCCTGCTCCTCCCCGGCCGACGAACTGACTGCAACGCCTCTTGCTGGCTTATATAAGCCAGCCTCAAGGGGGCGGGGCGATGACGTGGCCAGCCGTGATTGGCTCGCTGCGGCCATCTTGCATTTCAAAAATGGCTCTGCTACGCCATTTTTGAAATTGGTAAATGATTTCAAACTACAAAGTTTGATGTCAAGGCTGACAGGGACTGGATCCATGATTAGAGATGAGCGCCGGAAATTTTTCGGGTTTTGTGTTTTGGTTTTGGGTTCGGTTCCGCGGCCGTGTTTTGGGTTCGACCGCGTTTTGGCAAAACCTCACCAAATTTTTTTTGTCGGATTCGGGTGTGTTTTGGATTCGGGTGTTTTTTTTTTAAAAACACTAAAAAACAGCTTAAATCATAGAATTTGGGGGTCATTTTGATCCCAAAGTATTATTAACCTCAAAAACCATAATTTCCACTCATTTTCAGTCTATTCTGAATACCTCACACCTCACAATATTATTTTTAGTCCTAAAATTTGCACCTAGGTCGCTGGATGACTAAGCTAAGCGACCCTAGTGGCCGACACAAACACCGTGCCCATCTAGGAGTGGCACTGCAGTGTCACGCAGGATGGCCCTTCCAAAAAACACTCCCCAAACAGCACATGACGCAAAGAAAAAAAGAGGCGCAATGAGGTAGCTGTGTGAGTAAGATAAGCGACCCTAGTGGCCGACACAAACACCGTGCCCATCTAGGAGTGGCACTGCAGTGTCACGCAGGATGGCCCTTCCAAAAAACCCTCCCCAAACAGCACATGACGCAAAGAAAAAAAGAGGCGCAATGAGGTAGCTGTGTGAGTAAGATAAGCGACCCTAGTGGCCGACACAAACACCGGGCCCATCTAGGAGTGGCACTGCAGTGTCACGCAGGATGGCCCTTCCAAAAAACACTCCCCAAACAGCACATGACGCAAAGAAAAATTAAAGAAAAAAGAGGTGCAAGATGGAATTGTCCTTGGGCCCTCCCACCCACCCTTATGTTGTATAAACAGGACATGCACACTTTAACCAACCCATCATTTCAGTGACAGGGTCTGCCACACGACTGTGACTGAAATGACGGGTTGGTTTGGACCCCCACCAAAAAAGAAGCAATTAATCTCTCCTTGCACAAACTGGCTCTACAGAGGCAAGATGTCCACCTCATCATCATCCGCCGATATATCACCGTGTACATCCCCCTCCTCACAGATTATCAATTCGTCCCCACTGGAATCCACCATCTCAGCTCCCTGTGTACTTTGTGGAGGCAATTGCTGCTGGTCAATGTCTCCACGGAGGAATTGATTATAATTTATTTTAATGAACATCATCTTCTCCACATTTTCTGGATGTAACCTCGTACGCCGATTGCTGACAAGGTGAGCGGCGGCACTAAACACTCTTTCGGAGTACACACTTGTGGGAGGGCAACTTAGGTAGAATAAAGCCAGTTTGTGCAAGGGCCTCCAAATTGCCTCTTTTTCCTGCCAGTATAAGTACGGACTGTCTGACGTGCCTACTTGGATGCGGTCACTCATATAATCCTCCACCATTCTTTCAATGGTGAGAGAATCATATGCAGTGACAGTAGACGACATGTCCGTAATCGTTGTCAGGTCCTTCAGTCCGGACCAGATATCAGCAGTCGCTCCAGACTGCCCTGCATCACCGCCAGCGGGTGGGCTCGGAATTCTGAGCCTTTTCCTCGCACCCCCAGTTGCGGGAGAATGTGAAGGAGGAGATGTTGACAGGTCGCGTTCCGCTTGACTTGACAATTTTCTCACCAGCAGGTCTTTCAACCCCAGCAGACTTGTGTCTGCCGGAAAGAGAGATCCAAGGTAGGCTTTAAATCTAGGATCGAGCACGGTGGCCAAAATGTAGTGCTCTGATTTCAACAGATTGACCACCCGTGAATCCTTGTTAAGCGAATTAAGGGCTCCATCCACAAGTCCCACATGCCTAGCGGAATCGCTCCGTGTTAGCTCCTCCTTCAATGTCTCCAGCTTCTTCTGCAAAAGCCTGATGAGGGGAATGACCTGACTCAGGCTGGCAGTGTCTGAACTGACTTCACGTGTGGCAAGTTCAAAGGGCATCAGAACCTTGCACAACGTTGAAATCATTCTCCACTGCGCTTGAGACAGGTGCATTCCACCTCCTATATCGTGCTCAATTGTATAGGCTTGAATGGCCTTTTGCTGCTCCTCCAACCTCTGAAGCATATAGAGGGTTGAATTCCACCTCGTTACCACTTCTTGCTTCAGATGATGGCAGGGCAGGTTCAGTAGTTTTTGGTGGTGCTCCAGTCTTCTGTACGTGGTGCCTGTACGCCGAAAGTGTCCCGCAATTCTTCTGGCCACCGACAGCATCTCTTGCACGCCCCTGTCGTTTTTTTAAAAATTCTGCACCACCAAATTCAAGGTATGTGCAAAACATGGGACGTGCTGGAATTTGCCCATATTTAATGCACACACAATATTGCTGGCGTTGTCCGATGCCACAAATCCACAGGAGAGTCCAATTGGGGTAAGCCATTCCGCGATGATCTTCCTCAGTTGCCGTAAGAGGTTTTCAGCTGTGTGCGTATTCTGGAAAGCGGTGATACAAAGCGTAGCCTGCCTAGGAAAGAGTTGGCGTTTGCGAGATGCTGCTACTGGTGCCGCCGCTGCTGTTCTTGCGGCGGGAGTCCATACATCTACCCAGTGGGCTGTCACAGTCATATAGTCCTGACCCTGCCCTGCTCCACTTGTCCACATGTCCGTGGTTAAGTGGACATTGGGTACAACTGCATTTTTTAGGACACTGGTGAGTCTTTTTCTGACGTCCGTGTACATTCTCGGTATTGCCTGCCTAGAGAAGTGGAACCTAGATGGTATTTGGTAACGGGGGCACACTGCCTCAATAAATTGTCTAGTTCCCTGTGAACTAACGGCGGATACCGGACGCACGTCTAACACCAACATAGTTGTCAAGGCCTCAGTTATCCGCTTTGCAGCAGGATGACTGCTGTGATATTTCATCTTCCTCGCAAAGGACTGTTGGACAGTCAATTGCTTACTGGAAGTAGTACAAGTGGGCTTACGACTTCCCCTCTGGGATGACCATCGACTCCCAGCAGCAACAACAGCAGCGCCAGCAGCAGTAGGCGTTACACGCAAGGATGCATCGGAGGAATCCCAGGCAGGAGAGGACTCGTCAGAATTGCCAGTGACATGGCCTGCAGGACTATTGCATTCCTGGGGAAGGAGGAAATTGACACTGAGGGAGTTGGTGGGGTGGTTTGCGTGAGCTTGGTTACAAGAGGAAGGGATTTACTGGTCAGTGGACTGCTTCCGCTGTCGCCCAAAGTTTTTGAACTTGTCACTGACTTATTATGAATGCGCTGCAGGTGACGTATAAGGGAGGATGTTCCGAGGTGGTTAACGTCCTTACCCCTACTTATTACAGCTTGACAAAGGCAACACACGGCTTGACACCTGTTGTCCGCTTTTCTGTTGAAATACCTCCACACTGAAGAGCTGATTTTTTTGGTATTTTCACCAGGCATGTCAACGGCCATATTCCTCCCACGGACAACAGGTGTCTCCCCGGGTGCCTGACTTAAACAAACCACCTCACCATCAGAATCCTCCTGGTCAATTTCCTCCCCAGCGCCAGCAACACCCATATCCTCCTCATCCTGGTGTACTTCAACACTGACATCTTCAATCTGACTATCAGGAACTGGACTGCGGGTGCTCCTTCCAGCACTTGCAGGGGGCGTGCAAATGGTGGAAGGCGCATGCTCTTCACGTCCAGTGTTGGGAAGGTCAGGCATCGCAACCGACACAATTGGACTCTCCTTGTGGATTTGGGATTTCGAAGAACGCACAGTTCTTTGCGGTGCTTTTGCCAGCTTGAGTCTTTTCAGTTTTCTAGCGAGAGGCTGAGTGCTTCCATCCTCATGTGAAGCTGAACCACTAGCCATGAACATAGGCCAGGGCCTCAGCCGTTCCTTGCCACTCCGTGTGGTAAATGGCATATTGGCAAGTTTACGCTTCTCCTCCGACAATTTTATTTTAGGTTTTGGAGTCCTTTTTTTACTGATATTTGGTGTTTTGGATTTGATATGCTCTGTACTATGACATTGGGCATCGGCCTTGGCAGACTACGTTGCTGGCATTTCATCGTCTCGGCCATGACTAGTGGCAGCAGCTTCAGCACGAGGTGGAATTGGATCTTGATCTTTCCCTAATTTTGGAACCTCAACATTTTTGTTCTCCATATTTTAATAGGCACAACTAAAAGGCACCTCAGGTAAACAATGGAGATGGATGGATACTAGTATACTTATGTATGGACTGCCGAGTGCCGACACAGAGGTAGCTACAGCCGTGGACTAACGTACTGTGTCTGCTGCTAATATAGACTGGATGATTGATAATGAGATGAAATCAATATATATATGTATGTATATATAATATCACTAGTACTGCAGCCGGACAGGTAGATAATATATTTATTAGGTAATGATGACTGATGACGGACCTGCTGGACACTGTCAGCTCAGCAGCACCGCAGACTGCTACAGTAAGCTACTATACTATAGTAGTATGTACAAAGAAGAAAGAAAAAAAAAAACCACGGGTAGGTGGTATACAATTATGGATGGACTGCCGAGTGCCGACACAGAGGTAGCTACAGCCGTGGACTAACGTACTGTGTCTGCTGCTAATATAGACTGGATGATTGATAATGAGATGAAATCAATATATATATGTATGTATATATAATATCACTAGTACTGCAGCCGGACAGGTAGATAATATATTTATTAGGTAATGATGACTGATGACGGACCTGCTGGACACTGTCAGCTCAGCAGCACCGCAGACTGCTACAGTAAGCTACTATACTCTATAGTAGTATGTACAAAGAAGAAAGAAAAGAAAAAAACCACGGGTAGGTGGTATACAATTATGGATGGACTGCCGAGTGCCGACACAGAGGTAGCTACAGCCGTGGACTAACGTACTGTGTCTGCTGCTAATATAGACTGGATGATTGATAATGAGATGAAATCAATATATATATGTATGTATATATAATATCACTAGTACTGCAGCCGGACAGGTAGATAATATATTTATTAGGTAATGATGACTGATGACGGACCTGCTGGACACTGTCAGCTCAGCAGCACCGCAGACTGCTACAGTAAGCTACTATACTATAGTAGTATGTACAAAGAAGAAAAAAAAAAAAACCACGGGTAGGTGGTATACAATTATGGATGGACTGCCGAGTGCCGACACAGAGGTAGCTACAGCCGTGGACTAACGTACTGTGTCTGCTGCTAATATAGAGTCTAGACTGGATGATAAATTATTGATAATGAGATGAAATCAATATAATATCACTAGTACTGCAGCCGGACAGGTACTATATATATTTATTATGTAATGACTGATGACGGACCTGCTGGACACTGTCAGGTCAGCACAGCACCGCAGACTGCTACAGTAAGCTACTATAGTAGTATGTATAAAGAAGAATGAAAAAAAAAAAAAAACCACGGGTAGGTGGTATACAATATTATATATATATATATATATATTATATACAAATATATATATATATATATATATATATATATTAAACTGGTGGTGATTGATTATTAAACTGGTGGTCACTTCAGGACAGGTCACGTTGCAACTTGCAACTAGTACTCCGAGGCCTAAGCAGACAATCACAAAATATATTATTATACTGGTGGTCAGTGTGGTCACAACAATGGCAGTGTGGCACTGACTCTGGCAGCAAAAGTGTGCACTGTACGTTATATGTACTCCTGAGTCCTGCTCTCAGACTCTAACTGCTCCCCACTGTCAGTGTCTCCCCCACAAGTCAGATAATACACTTACAGTCACACTATCTAATCTATAAATATCACTTCAGCAAGTAGTATAGTAGTATACAGTAGTACTCCTCCTAATAATGCTCCCCGAAAATACTGTGTCTCTCTCTTCTCTAAACGGAGAGGACGCAAGCCACGTCCTCTCCCTATGACTCTCAATGCACGTGTGAAAATGGCGGCGACGCGCGGCTCCTTATATAGAATCCGAGTCTCGCGATAGAATCCGAGCCTCGCGAGAATCCGACAGCGTGATGATGACGTTCGGGCGCGCTCGGGTTAGCCGAGCAAGGCGGGAAGATCCGAGCCTGCTCGGACCCGTGTAAAAAACCTGAAGTTCGGGCGGGTTCGGATTCAGAGGAACCGAACCCGCTCATCTCTATCCATGATCCAGGCCTGCTGCCGCTCACCACCACCGATGCCTGCCGCCGCCGCCCAGGTCCCGCCGCCGCATAACTTCAGCCGCCGCTACAGTCCCGCAGCGCCTCCGCCCGCTACCGCCCCCTAGCCCGGGTCTCACACTGCAAAGTGTGCCTGCTCATCAAACGTGATGAGCAGGCACTAAAACTGTCTGTGTGCCGTGCTTGTTTTTAAAAAAAATAAAATACATGTAAACATTTATTGTGGAACGGGGGAGAGGGGGGATACAGGGGGGGGGGGGGGAGGTAAGGGACAACATTAATATAATATTGCTCCATGTCCAGGGCTTCCACCATTAACTTAATAGCGCTGCGGGTGCGGCGCTATTAAGTTAATGAAAGACCTGGACAGCAATATAGGGATTTGTAGAGTAAACTGTGTGACAGTGTGTGTGAGTGTACTGTAACTAAACACTTACATGCAATGACACACTGCAGCAGACACCATCTCTCTCTCCACCTGTACAGCACTGACAGTGATAGCAGGATGCAGTCACTGTCAGTGATGCAGCTGCTGCCCAGCGCCCAATCACAGTAACAGGGGCGTGCTTTCATATGGCTGAAAGCACGTCCCTGCTGCTCTGAGGCACTTGTATAGGTGCCGCTTTGAGTGCATTTCTTAATGGGCTTTTTCAGTACTATCCCTGGCCCCGCCCCCCGCCTGTCCCCTGCTTCCGGACTTTACAATGGGCAGCGAGAGGCACCGCTCTCGGTGCCGCAGATGTTGTCAGAAAGCAACTTAAACAGGTATTTATGCTCTAAAATGATTACATTAATATAAAGCTGATAGAGTCAGATATCTACCTTTTAACATTAGCTATATACTAATACCGTGTAGCCGTAATGGCTGCTAAACCACGTGCACATGCTACGCACTCCGTACGCTATTTGCGTATGAAGACCTCGCACGTGGTACGCAAATTAAGTACACACGGTACGCTGGGTGTACGGAATACCCACAGCGAGCATACACACAGACAGTAACCTTTATAAACTTTAAACACAGAATATGCTTACACTGTAAACCTTAATACCGTGGTACTATAATGGTATAACACTGAACCTTTGTGAGTATGCAAGCTGTTTGAGCAATTGAGATACTCAGAAACCCTTTGTACTAGCTAGAGAGACACAGACACCCTGCTGAGGCTCCAAAACCTTTACTAACGAGCTTTTAGATATATCAAAAGGGGTACACAGTTACAGCTTATACTCTACATGCTAACATCAAATCTAACAGAATAACTACACAAATACACAATAGCGGCACAATCGCAAATAATAACATACAATGAGAGAGAGAGAGAGAGAGAGAGAGAACGTGGCATAAATACAGTCAGAGATTAAGAATGGTCACAGAGAGTACTTACACACATAGGAATGAATCGCTGCGCTAGTCCTGGTTACCAGCTCTGGGTTAGTCAATGATGAAAACCGTTGTGGAGAGAAGACTGAGCTGCTTCAGGCTGGCTTGTTCTTATATACACTACATACAGTACACTACAAAGGGACCTATAATCTCATTGTTCATTGGACACAGGAATGTCTCCTCGCATCATAACAAAAGGTCATAGGTTAGTTTGAACAGGTGGGCTGTGACTATATCAAACTGCTCAGGTGGGAGGGAATCTCAGAATTCCCGCCGCATGGATAATGAACTGCAAACATAGGAAATGTCCAGAAACTACTAATGGGCATAAGTATATGCAGGAGCGATTAATCTTTACCTAACCAACACCGGATTGTTGCTATTAAAATACTCTTCAGTTAGGTACCAGACACCACTGTTCAACCTTAGTCAGACCCTTTGTATTACGTAAAGAGGGATTCCTCTGTCCAGGGATCAGTTACATTAAACAAACTTACAGTTATTATTAAGGGGAACATTATCTATAAAACACACTATTTGGATTTATTATGTAACGATTGAGTCGCCCGCTAGACGCACACAAACTCTACCGTAAGTGCGCATACCACGCGCCAATGCGCACGGCCGTGGAGGCGCCGTCACGCAGCTGCGAATATGCGCACGCACGGGAGAGAACGTGCACGTGCAGCGGGCAAGCGCATGGGGTGAATATATGGCAACGTGTAGCATGATATTTTTCCGACTTTGACAGTCCACCCTTTGGCAGTCATCAATAACTGCCACTTCCTAAAACAATTCAAAAAATAAAAATATATGTCATCATGTAAATACCATTTTATGATTGGGAAAAGGGAGGAGAGGAGAAGGTGGGAAAAAGGTATGACCTAGTGAGATAGTAGAAGCATGTGTGTATGAATCCATGTTTGAGGGGTCATGTATCATCGTGCCGTACGTGTTTTAAATCAAGCTTCGAGGTATTGCGAAGTATACATTTGAATCCTTCTTATCCCATATTTAGGGTCTGTGGATGGGCTGTCAAACTTTACCGAGCTCTTTTCGGCTTTTGGTTGCAACAAATGGGGAGCACATTTAGTTGATGATACATGAATGGGGGGAACATGTGAATGCTGATATATGTGTCTATATTCCCTATCGACTATGTGTGCTATTACCTGAAGGTTGTAGTGGTGAAGGTAAGAAGTAATCGTTATAAATGCAGTCGTAAACTATGTGAGTTTAAATAAACAGTCGCTGATTGAGGTCTTGTCTGATGTCTTGTCTTGATGTACATGTTGTCTGATGTATCTCGGTGCTTTTGCTATAAATAGCTAGCAAAAGTTGTTCCATTGTCCGTAAAGTTACAGTCTCTAAAGTATTGGGCTATCGTAAAAGTTAAAGTCACTAGGGATATTGGGGGTCTGTGGCATAGTCCATCAATGGTCTGTATAAAAGAGGTTGTCAATTCTTCTTCCAAGCGGATGTCTTTGTACCTTGGAGGAAAACAAAGGAGAAACGGGTGAAAGAAACGGACCGTGGAATCACATTTTTATCACAACATTGTCTCTATCGTTGGGTCATAAATCAAATTAGTTGTCGTTATTACAGTGTCCTCGCTCCTCAGGCTCATCACTCTAGTACTACCTTTACACTTCGTTAAAGCCCGAACGCATCTAAATATCAGTCCGACCAATATGACGACTCCCAGAATACACAAAAGAAATTTTCCTACATTCATTATAATACCTTGGGCCCATTCTCCTAAGCCCGAGAACCAATTTCGTGGGTTCAACCATGACACCCAACTGGTCAGCTCATTACCCACAGCGGCGAGAGTGAGATTATGTCTCCTTCGGAACTCCCATTTTAATTGCAAAATGTCATCCATCTTTTGGTCTATGACCTCGGCTGGGTCCTCAGTGCTGTTTGTAATATACGTGCAGCATTTTATTCCATATTGAGTTGCTAGGGTAACACAATACCCGCCTGTCACAGCTGTGAGGTAATTGAGAATCATCCTATGCTGAACCAGTTCTGTTTTGTAGGCTTGTAACTCTTTCCCAGTGTACCTGAACGTGTCGTCGTACATTTCGGTGATATTGTCTAATAAATTTGCAAGCGCAGATATATATCTATAATTTATCACTCCTCTGGCGGTACGAGTGATATCTAACGCGAGTAGGAATTGAATCCTGGTGGATTCATAGATCAGATCAGAGGCCGAATGCTCTGTCCTCTCTATCAGGTGCCGTTTAACGATGTGCTCGTAATGAGTGTGAGTATAAGGAGCTTGGGCACCACGGTGAATATCTTTCATTTTACTATGGGATACAGTCATTACTTCAGGCAGTACTTTTCCAATGTAACACAATCCCTCTGAGTTTGGGGCAAGCCACTTATACGCCTTTCTCCCGCATATGAAATATGCATCATCGGGGAGTACATATGGGACGGAGTATGACATTACCATGTTACAAATTTTCCATGTGAAATCTCCTAACCCTAATTCTCTCATCTGTTTAGTACACGTATCTGTTTGTACGATATGTGCACAGTATCCTGGTGATACTTCTCCAACTCGCATGGTTCTACTTCCTAAAGTGTACCTATACCGGAAATATTTTCCATTCTCGACTATCTGGCGGTAAAGTTCTGTGTCTATGGGCATTCGGTCGGCTCTATGTGAAAATGTCATGGTTTGATTACTCCATGACACTTCCCAATTTCCCGGCTTTCGGGGATTGGAAATGTTAAAGCATACTAAGGACCTATCCACATGATATTGGTGGAGCTTCAAACTAGGAGGACTAGAGATATTAAACCTCTTGTCCACCGGCCTCCCACCACTTAGCTCAAGTACCTCTCCTACAGTTAAAGGGAATGGTACTAGCCCTGATTTGCTTTGACCTTGAGGTACTTGAGAGCATACCCAACAGTCTGTCTGGTTTAACACTTTACCCACTAAGGAGTGATAGTCACTCAATGGATGCCGGTCCATGTGGATATTAAAACTGGACTGACATTTCTTGATGCACCCATCCTCAACTATACTGTCACAGTGTCTACAGATGCAGTTCTCCTCAGCTAACAATCCTTTACAATTTCTTCTATTGTCAATGCTACCAGATCGTTTTCTGATACTCGCCTTTACTCTGTGATTATGTTGCTCTTGGAAAACTACGCCTCCATCCTGGTCATCAGAACCCATTCCCGATCCTTTCTCGACCTCCATGGTACTCTCACCGAAACAAACTGCTCTGGTCAACATCATGGTCAATAGGAAAACACGGACTGCAGTCTCTTGGGGCGAGTCCATCTTACAGGAGGAGAAAGAGAAATTTGTAATGGGGGTACGAAAAAAAAATTTTTTTTGAGGGGAAAGAAAAATGTTACGATGTCTTATGTCCTCTAGTCTTGTTGTTCTTCCTGCTCTGCTGTTATCTCAAAGGTGCTGTCTCTCAGTCTTCCAAACGAGCGTTCTGGTGATACAATATTCCTTCCAAATCTGCGATCTTTCTGTAAGGAGCAAAAATCTTGCATTACCATTTGTCTAACTGATGTGTGACATACCATCTTTAAAACATGAGAACATGGGAGAGAAGAGGGGGAAAAAAAAAAATGAGAGAGAGAACAATTCATACATATGATACATTAAACAACAAACAAACAAAAAACATTGTCAGATCTTCTGTTCACCATCAGGCTGTCACACCAACACATCCATTGGTATCTTTGCGCAGTCCCCTCCCCACCAGTATTTCCACACTCCACCCTTTTATGCCTGGCCAGGACACACCGATGTCGGTAGGTCACACTGGGGTTAGGTAGACTTCTGCAAAGACCAAGTAGCTATGTGATGTTTGAGTTCTGCCGATGAACGTCAGAGATGGGGAAAAGAAACATTTACAGATAAATTACAACGTTTACCCGGCCATTCCTGTGTCTACAAGGAACTGACCTCCCAATATCCTTACCTGTAACCTCAGGTTTACTACCAGGCCTAATGATCAACTTTCTTGACTGCATATTACAGGTGTAGCTCAACTTCTTCCTATATGATCCCCGATTACAATTTTGTGTATCACAACTTTGCTCTTGTTCTTGTCTAGGGGGTTGATATACCTTCTGTGGTTCTTTAAACCTACAATCTCGTGCATAATGACCTTCCTTCTGGCAATTATAACACCTTATCACCTTTGACTTACCCACAGGGATCTGAGGCTTCTTACCTCCCTGTGCTTCCCTGTGCTTGCTGATGTTTTGCTCATGCCCAACAGCTGACTTTCTTAATGCAGCCACCGAGATATTTCTCCAGTTTGGGTTGGTGGTCTGTACCCTTGTTCTCAACACTTCCTTTAAACCATTCATTAATACCTTGACCGCTACTTCTCTATGCTTCACATTTGTTTTGATGTTTTCTATCCCTGTATACTTAGCTATGTCCTGCAATGCCGATGGAAATAATTAGAAGTACTTTCCCCTTCGTTTTGTCTCATGGAGAAGATTTTGTTCCACTCGACAACGGCTGGGAAATATACTCCTAACTGTCGGTTGATCTGCTTAATACATTCCTGATTGTGTTCCTCCGTTTGAGGTACTTCTGTGTCTAATTTACAATCAGTAATGAATTTCGCAGGGTCAACACTGGAGGGTAAACATGCCCTCAGCACTGTCCGCCAACCTTTGTTGGTGGGTTCTGTGGAGTTTCCTAGTTCTTTAATAAACCTCTGACATGCAACTAGATCTTTCCTAGGATCAGGGAAGTCAGACATAATTGCTCTCAATTCCATCCGGGACCAGGGACGGCGCATTGCACTGTCCCTGACGGGAATGATTCCCTGAGCGTCAGTCTTCCCATTGGGGACTGTGAACACCCTGACAGGATTAAATTCAACTACATCATCTTGTGTTGGTTCTACAATATGAGGTACATTTGTTTGTGCGTGATATATAACACCGTACGTACCTGTGGACACGACCTCACCTGACCCTCCGTTAGGGAGTTTGATTACTGCCTTTACCAATTTGGTCGCGTCCACCTGGATGTCTTGTATGATGACTGCTGGAGAAGGTGCCGACATCGTGCTGGGCTCGCTTTCTTGCTGGTAATCCTGAGGGAAGTTTAACATGGGGTGCGACTTGCACAGGTTAACAGTTGTACATTTAACAGTTTTACTTTTATCATTGTTACATTTACTACTATCATAATTATTAATACAGTTGCTAAGTGCATTTTTATCATACACCAGTGTGCCACTCTCTGTAACCACCTTCTCTCTTGTTGCCATATTTTTCTTACCACAGTGAGAGTCAGCTGTGTAAGCTAATTCTCCTTGTCTCTCACCTTCCCGTTGCCATAACTAAATAATCATAATGTTTGATCCGTCTCTTTGCAGATTTAATGAGACATATCCTTCTCCTTAGATTTTGTAACACCTCGGGACTAAAACTGCCTACCCGTGGGAACTTTTCCCCGTCATGCACAGTCATTCTTTCCCATTCATTGTGTGTGATCCATTTTGGACTTCCCGGTCTGTATCACACGTTATCCTTGCCGACTCTATTGGCCGGTTTACTAAGTCAACCCGAACCGAGGTTGATCGCCCCCTACCTGAACAACTGGCCCCCATCTTTGCAGGTGTTGCACTACCTCTGACCTTAATCAGGGTTTTCAGTGAACCCTTACAAAAACCAAGATGTCCGGGGTAGGCCGGCGGCGGAAGTTTACCGAGTACTCCACTCACTTGCCCACGTCGACCAATACGCCCACACACTGCCCCAGCGCTGGCGTACTCAACCTAGGGCCCCTGCGACCTGAACCTCTATTTACTGGAACATGTGGGTGTGATCCGAAGAGCACTTAACCCTTTCCAGTAACTATTGGTTGTTGGATAGTTCCCAAGTGGCCAGCGAACCTCCCTTAAAATAAAAAAAATTACACAAATCACGTTAGAATGTACAAATAGCGTTTATGACCCCTCTAGCATACGCAAACGGTACTGGGTCAAGTTACAAACTAATGCACACAATTACGTGCGGTACAATCGTTCTGCACATAAGCAACTAATCTTATGTGCGGAACGACCAGTGGAATCGAAAATTGTGGCTGCGAATTCCTTCAGCCAGAGCTTAATGGCCTATATGGGTACCGCACCAACCCTTCCTGGTGTTGTGCTTCTTGACTCTTATCTATAGCGGACTTCCTAGTCTGCTGTACCTGGACCTCCTGGTCCGTGACCTCCTGGTCTGTGCTACAGTAGACCTCCTGGTCTGCTATACTCTAATGCTCTTATTTTAATATGTTTAACAAGGGATGCCTCCCAAGCCACCGTGCCGTCACTGACACGTATGTTCCTCACGAGAACTCGATGATTTCCTGTGGTTCCACCCAAAAATTAGAAACTTATATATGTATACACATTCTTTCACCTCATATACTCTTTACTTTCATTTCTGCGCAGAAATCCCTTTCATTCAGTATCGCAGGCTAATCCTGAGGAGTTGCAACTAGAGAAGGATCTATTAGCTTAAAATTTTGGACACTGAGATTGATTTGCGCTATTATCGCGTTGCCTCCATATCGCCTACTTGAAACAATACTATCGTGTGATTTGTATTATGTGGGCGTACCCAGACGCTCCGTTGCGTAATTACGCTCCGTGCGTCGGCCCTTGCGTCGCGTACACTCGTTCTGCCCCTTGTTAGAGACACGTGTACGTAAGCCAGGTATGTCCACAGTAACACAACTAACACGTTTATCAATGTAAATGACCTTTAACTGTAATCATCTACTGAACACCACACAGAACTTCCTTGTATCTTAGGCAAGCCGTGTGCGTGTTTTACAAATTACTTCCTTACGTATTATTTTTACTTTTTAACTATCAATAGCAACAAATCTTTCTTAGCACGTTATCAATTATGAAATGGCAAACAGGAAAGTGAGATGTGAAACTTACACAAATGAATATGCAATTCTAAATTAATCTAATAACATACATTGATGTAAGTACGCGCATATAGATATTACATATATGTACTAATCACTATTACTTATGTGAGACCTTATTCAGTGCTTCTAATTTGCATATGAATGTGCTTTTTAACTAACTCTGTAAAGGCGATTTCTTTCACTGCTGGGAGAGAAAAAAAAACCCAAAACCCAGTTATACAGGTTAATTTGCACTTCAATGGCCCATCTTACAAGTAGCAGAGTTAAACAGGCTCTTGAATGGAGACAGTGACAAAACAATAAAAAAAAAAACACTACGTTTTATTTGTGTATTTCCTAAATCAAATATTTATTTTATTATTAACTTTTATCAAACTCTATCTGAACCACTCATGATTGACCATGACATGGACTAAACAAATGCATTAAAAAAAAACCTCATTAAATGATGATTTCTTTTTTTGACAATGGATGGCTGATTATTTCCTGAGTCAACTGAAAATCAGCCGCTTAGGGGAAAGAATTTTTTTTTTTACCTTCCCAAAATGGCCGCTGCTTTTCCCCCTTCCACCTCCATGAGGGTTACACAAAATGTGGACAGACCATGCGGTTCTTTTTGTCACAAAGAAAATCATCATGCCAGCCCCTGTAGTTATTTTTAAGCCTGGGTAAAAACTATCACGCTATGCAGAGCGATTAAAAATACTTTTAAACCTATTTAAACAGACAAGCCATCCAATCTGCGTGTGCAGTTGGCACCAAATAGAAATAAAAAACCAGATTTACAAAGACAATAGCTTAATGTTCCTACCTTCTTCGGATTCCACCAGCATCCCTACAGACCAAAAGAATCAGACGCAGACTCTCATCTGATCAGCACTACAAGATACTACCTTTCCTCCCTTTGCTGATCGATATAGTCTGCGCATTTTCGCCTGACTGAGGATATGAGATGGACCGGACTTGCCCCCAATTGATAGCGTCAGATATCTACCTTTTAACATTAGCTATATACTAATACCGTGTAGCCGTAATGGCTGCTAAACCACGTGCACATGCTACGCACTCCGTACGCTATTTGCGTATGAAGACCTCGCACGTGGTATGCAAATTAAGTACACACGGTACGCTGGGTGTACGGAATACCCACAGCGAGCATACACACAGACAGTAACCTTTATAAACTTTAAACACAGAATATGCTTACACTGTAAACCTTAATACCGTGGTACTATAATGGTATAACACTGAACCTTTATGAGTATGCAAGCTGTTTGAGCAATTGAGATACTCAGAAACCCTTTGTACTAGCTAGAGAGACACAGACACCCTGCTGAGGCTCCAAAACCTTTACTAACGAGCTTTTAGATATATCAAAAGGGGTACACAGTTACAGCTTATACTCTACATGCTAACATCAAATCTAACAGAATAACTACACATAATTACACAATAGCGGCACAATCGCAAATAATAACATACAATGAGAGAGAGAGAGAGAGAGAACGTGGCATAAATACAGTCAGAGATTAAGAATGGTCACAGAGAGTACTCACACACATAGGAATGAATCGCTGTGCTAGTCCTGGTTACCAGCTCTGGGTTAGTCAATGATGAAAACCGTTGTGGAGAGAAGACTGAGCTGCTTCAGGCTGGCTTGTTCTTATATACACTACATATAGTACACTACAAAGGGACCTATAATCTCATTGTTCATTGGACACAGGAATGTCTCCTCGCATCATAACAAAAGGTCATAGGTTAGTTTGAACAGGTGGGCTGTGACTATATCAAACTGCTCAGGTGGGAGGGAATCTCAGAATTCCCGCCGCATGGATAATGAACTGCAAACATAGGAAATGTCCAGAAACTACTAATGGGCATAAGTATATGCAGGAGCGATTAATCTTTACCTAACCAACACCGGATTGTTGCTATTAAAATACTCTTCGGTTAGGTACCAGACACCACTGTTCAACCTTAGTCAGACCCTTTGTATCACGTAAAGAGGGATTCCTCTGTCCAGGGATCAGTTACATTAAACAAACTTACAGTTATTATTAAGGGGAACATTATCTATAAAACACACTATTTGAATTTATTATGTAACGATTGAGTCGCCCGCTAGACGCACACAAACTCTACCGTAAGTGCGCATACCACGCGCCAATGCGCACGGCCGTGGAGGCGCCGTCACGCAGCTGCGAATATGCGCACGCACGGGAGAGAATGTGCATGTGCAGCGGGCAAGCGCATGGGGTGAATATATGGCAACGTGTAGCATGATATTTTTCCGACTTTGACAAAGCAGATACTTATGACACAGAATATTTGTCATAAGTATCTACTTTGTATTATTTTAATCAGTAATGACAGGGGAGGCACTGCCTCCCCTGACTGCACGTCCCTGCCCTATTCTGGCTCTAGTTCTTCTCCAGACCTGCATCTTACATACCTTGAGCATAAAGAATTTGGGGGGTCATTCCAAGTTGATCGCTAGCTGCTGTTGTTCGCAGCGCAGTGATCATGGTAAAAAAAAATCAGCATTTCTGCGCATGCGTATGGCCCGCAATGCGCACGCGCGACGTACGTGTACAAAGCTCGTTGTGGTTGTGCACAGGTTCTAGCTAAGTTTTCACTCGCACTGATAGCCGCAAGAAGATTGACAGGAATGGAGTGTTTCTGGGTGTCAACTGACCGTTTTCAGGGAGTGTTTGCAAAAACGCAGGCGTGGCTGGGCGTTCACTGGGCGGGTGTATGACGTTAAATTCTGACATGAATAGGCTGAAGTGATCGCAAGCGCTGAGTAGGTTCAGAGCTACTCAGAGACTGCACAAACTGATTTTGCACATGCGTTCGCACTTCTGCTAAGCTAAAATACACTCCACAGTGGGCGGCAGCATAGCGTTTGCACAGCTAAAACTAGCTAGCGAGCGATCAACTCGGAATGACCCCCTTGGTCTACAGCTGTTCTCTTACGCAGCTGCCATTTTGTCAGCCTGTTAATCGTGAACTATCACATCTTAGGGTTATGATATACAGATTTGGGGGGTAATTCCAAGTTGATCGCAGCAGAAATTTAGTTAGCAATTTGGCAAAACCATGGCCCTTATTCCGAGTTGTTCGCTCGCTAGCTGCTTTTAGCAGCATTGCACACGCTAAGCCGCCGCCCTCTGGGAGTGTATCTTAGCTTAGCAGAATTGCGAACGAAAGATTCGCAAAATTGCGAATAGAAATTTCTTAGCAGTTTCTGAGTAGCTCGACACTTACGCTGCCACTGCGATCAGTTCAGTCAGTTTTGTTCCTGGTTTGACGTCACAAACACACCCAGCGTTCGCCCAGGCACTCCCCTGTTTCTCCAGCCACTCCCGCGTTTTTCCCAGAAACTGCGTTTTTTCACACACACCCATAAAACGGCAAGTTTCCGCCCAGAAACACCCACTTCCTGTCAATCACACTCCGATCACCAGAACGAAGAAAAATCCTCGTAATGCCGTGAGTAAAATACCTAACTTTTGAGTAAAATAACTAAGCGCATGCGCTCTGCGAACATTGCGCATGCGCAGTAAGCGACTAATCGCAATATAGCGAAATTCGGCAACGAGCGAACAACTCGGAATGAGGGCCCATGTGCACTGCAGGGGAGGCAGATATAACATGTGCAGAGAGAGTTAGATTTGGGTGGGGTGTGTTCAATCTGCAATCTAATTTGCAGTGTAAAAATAAAGCAGCCAGTATTTACCCTGCACAGAAATAAAATAACCCACCCAAATCTAACTCTCTCTGCACATGTTAAATCTGCCTCCCCTGCAGTGCACATGGTTTTGCTCAATTGCTAACTAAATTCCTGCTGCGATCAACTTGGAATTACCCCCTTGATGTCTATCATAAATGCTTTTGGCTACATTGGGTTTTAATAAATCGCAATGTAATCTCAAGGACGTGTTAAAGAACATCACTGCAGGTGTTTCTGCACTACGATATACAAATAGGAAATATTTTTTGTTGTAATATTGTGTTCATGATTAATAGAATTGGTGGCCCTTCTAAAATGTTTGGATCAACATCTCTGCTGACCAAGCGATTAGCAGCAGGGTAATATGGGGCTTAAAGCCATTCTCCTCTACGATTCTTTGAAACTCTTCTGAGATGAATTGTCGACTGGTTACTACCACAGATTTGTTCAGGAAGCCCAAGTAAAGATTGTTCTCAAGATAGCAATTGTCATCTTTAAAGTGGATTTTATGCCAACTGGAAGGAGCATTCACAGCAAAAAAGAATTTGTGGTACTTGAAAGGACCCTCTGGGTCATCACACATGCTTCCGTAACAGTTTTAATTTGCTTGTAAACACTCAATGACCTTCATGTAGTATTTCCAAGATAGCGGCTTGCCGTTTGTAAGTTACCACAACGGTGACCCATACATGCATATCCCAACACCCACAACAGTTGGTGGTGTATTCTAAGAGAAAACTGAGGGGATTATGGATCACCATGTTCCGGTCATCAGTGGAATGTTATGTATAACGTTTTTATAGTATTGGATCCTACCTTTTTTCTCTAATAACGGTTTTATAGGTAATTGACAATTTACAGCATGACATATCCACGGGGTCCGGTAGGGTGTACACTACATGGCAACCTATCAACATTACCATGTAGTTTTGTTCCTTTTCCATATTTTGTGAGCTCATCAAAAAATACAAACTCCTTTGTAAGGTGGCTATGGTCATTGTAGGAATCCACTCTTTGGAGTTGAAGATTGACACTAAATGCTGGTCGGAATAGTTTACCAATCCTAGATAAAATGTCAAATGACATGTTATTATTATCCTTTATTTATATGGCGCCACAAGGGTTCTGCAGCGCCCAATTAGAGTACATAAACAAATAATCAAACAGGAACTTACAGTTGACGACAATAAAGGACAAGTACAGGGTAAATAAATATAGCTACATCATCAGATGACACTGGAATAAGTATCAGGTGGCAGAAGACTGCTGGATTTGGTGCAGTTGAAGATTATTAAAGTAAGAAAAAGGATAAGCACGAGGGAAGAGAGCCCTGCTCGTGAGAGCTTACATTCTAAAGGGGAGGGGTAGACAGACAGGGGTGACACAGATGGGGTACATAGAGAGCGTGGAGCAGAGGGTTAGGATGAGATTTGGCTGGGTTTGGTGAAGAAGTGAGTCTTGAGAGCCCGTTTGAAGTTTTGTAGAGAGGTGGAGAGTCTGAGGGGGAGAGGTAGGGAATTCCAGAGAAGTGGTGCAGCAGGTGAAAAATCTTGGAGGTAGGAGTGGGAGGAAGTAATTCGTAGGCAGGAGAGTCGGCGTGCATTAGTAGAGCGAAGAGGACGGGTGGGAGTGTAAAGGGATATAAGGTCAGAGATGTACATGGGAGAGGAGTGGGTGAGGGCTTTAAAAGTGAGTGTGAGAAGCTTGAAATGGATTCTGAAAGGCAAAGTGAGCCAGTGAAGGTCTTGTAAGAGAGGAGAGGTGAACATAGTGCATTTGGTGAGGAAAATGAGCCGGGCAGCAGCATTGAGGATAGATTGGAGTGGAGAAAGGTATTCTGGACTACTGTAATCCAGTTTTGAGATGACCAGTGAGTGGATAAGAGTCTTAGTAGCATCCTGGGTCAGAAAGGGTCTGATCCTGGAAATATTTTTTAAATGAAAACGGCAGGTTTGTGAGAAGTGCTGAATGTTTTGAGTGTGACCCTCTAAATCGGTGACCTCCAACCCGTAGCTCGCGAGCTACCGTAGTATTTTCAGTAGCTCACAGAGCGCACGGGCTTGGGCAGTCACCGGCACTCCTCCTCCCTTTATTATTAATATGGTGCCGGCCGTCAGCCAATCAGAGCTCGTGGACCGGCAGTGGCGGCACCTGATTGGCTGCCGGACCACAAGTATTGTCTCACTTACCGGCACCATGTTTTAAATGCCCGCCACCGGAAACTGTCACGCTCTCCGCAGCCACTCCCCGGACTTCACAGGAGAGGTGAACGCTGCGCTCTCCTCCCCTTCTGTCTCTCATACAGGAGCAGCAGCACCGGCGGCAGAAGCCAGCAAGGGTTAGCACTGTGTGGGGAACTGTATCGGACACTGCGGGGAGCATTTAATCTGGCGCTACGTGTGGCATTTTAAATGGCACTGCGGGGGGAATTGTATCTGGCACTGGTGGGGGGCATTATTTGTGTATCTGGCACTGCTGGGGGCATTATTTGTGTATCTGGCACTGCTGGGGGCATTATGTGTGTATCTGGCACTGCTGGGGGCATTCTGTGTGTATCTGGCACTGCTGGGGGCATTCTTTGTATATGTCACTGCTGAGTGGCATTATTTGTATATCTGGCACTGCTGGGGGCATTATTTGTGTATCTGGCACTGCTGGGAGGCATTATTTGTGTATCTGGCACTGCTAGGAGGCATTATTTGTGTATCTGGCACTACGTGGGGGGCATTACTTGTAGTTGTTAGGCCACACCCACTTTTGCAGGAACGAACACGCATTGGGGGGAGGGGGTAGCTCCTTTAGAGGTTTTATTTTTTCAAAAGTAGCTCACACCCCAATTAAGGTTGGAGACCACTGCCCTAAATACTGGGTGTAGTATGTTAGGTAGATAAGACTTAGGTCCACAGTGTCTAGGTCGACCTCTATTGGTTGACAGTAAGTAGGTTGACAGGGACTCTAGGGTGAAATGTACTTAGTAAACATGAGTTTTTTGTTTTTTACTTTTTTGGGTGTCGTTTTCTCCGTACAGTGACGGGAACCCCACTTAGAGCTTCGGACGAGGTGCCTTGCTGCTGGGGGAGGGTGATGTGAAAAACTCATGTCTACCTTATGTCATGTCGACCTACTTACTGTCAATCAATAGTGGTCGACCTAAAGACCAGATCCCCTAAAATACTGCCTGTATTGCCCACTGACTTATAGAAAATAAACTTTTAAATGACATAGCCATAATAGAATTACTTTTTAAATAATTAATATTTGTCCCCGTTGATTATCATTTACACTTTTGTTCATTTGTTTTAACGTACTAATTTTTCCTAGTAACTTCAATCCCAAGCATTATACCTTATCCATTGTTTTCTGATAGCGGGAACTGTGGCTTTTCAGAAAACAAGGAAATGTATTGAAATAAACCATTGCATTTATTGCAAAATTTATATTTCTTTTTATGTATCTTCCATTTCCAAAATGATCTCCCCCGGATAGGATAGCACAAGGTTGATAATTGTCTTGAAAACTCCATAAGTACATATTCTTTGTACGGTTTTCTTCTTTAGCACAGTATGGTTGTGCCCCTTCCACTGGTGATACCAGTCTTCAAGTTACTGTACTTACATCAGACTTCTGCTCGCCAATGCCTCCAACCCCTTCTACACCAACCAAGTCTTCAACAATGTTTACAAGTCTCCATAGTTAATGGAAAAGGAACACCATATTACTATTTTCTTGCAACAAGGAGTCATTTTTGAGGTTGGGTTGAACGGGAGTCTGGCCATAGCTATATTATGGAGTGATACTAGTTTGAATATTGTAGGTGTTGCCCTTTGGCCATGGTTAAAATGCTATTGACTTGGGAGCAAACCAATTGCTCCCTAGATTAATCTTCAGCTACAGTTCTCTCCTATACTCTGAGCTCCACCACACTCCTCTCCCACTTTAATCTTTTTTTCATCGCTTTAGTGACAAATTGTTCAACAAAGTTATTGAAAATCAGGAAACTGTATATATATATATATATATATATATATATATATATATATATATATATATATGAATCCAAACAAGTAACTGGCACTCAGGAGTCTGAACAAATAGCGGAATTAATTTTTATCCATAGTCAACGTTTCGGGGGTCTTAGCCCCGTCGTCAGGACATAACAGAACAGCATACAACATACAATGAACACTTACCCCACCTTTGTACCCCATCAGACACATGTGTTCGCCCACGATCTCTCCCCTTGACTTCCGCCCGCCGGAGGTCACGATCCTTCCTCCGCCCGGCTTCGGCTCCAGTTGTTGCTAGGCAACCGCGAGTGTGCGTTCCACACACCCCGGCATATGCGCTCCACCGAGCGGAAGTACCTCATACATCTCACGGACGGGGTAATTCATCGGGGCATTTATGTATTCTTTTGTAGTTACGCCGGCGAGACCTGCCCCGATGAATTACCCCGTCCGTGAGATGTATGAGGTACTTCCGCTCGGTGGAGCGCATATGCCGGGGTGTGTGGAACGCACACTCGCGGTTGCCTAGCAACAACTGGAGCCGAAGCCGGGCGGAGGAAGGATCGTGACCTCCGGCGGGCGGAAGTCAAGGGGAGAGATCGTGGGCGAACACATGTGTCTGATGGGGTACAAAGGTGGGGTAAGTGTTCATTGTATGTTGTATGCTGTTCTGTTATGTCCTGACGACGGGGCTAAGACCCCCGAAACGTTGACTATGGATAAAAATTAATTCCGCTATTTGTTCAGACTCCTGAGTGCCAGTTACTTGTTTGGATTCATATTGATTTATTTCTACTGGGCACCGGAGCAGTTGTTGTGGAATCGGAGTGCCAGCAAAATTGGGTTGGATATTGCAGTGCTTTGCTTAGCACAAGTTGCAAGGCACCCTCATCCATTTTATATTACCAGAACTTTTGCACTTGTGATCAGCTGTTTTCTGCTTGCATTATGGACGTGTCGGCCAGCCCAGCACAACCACAGTCTACAGCAGGTTGCTCTAACTTCTCTATGCCAGAACCAGGTGCTACGTTCAGTTTCTCTGCTGCAGAGATTGAGGAAATATTATCCAAAGAAAATTTAACTATTAGTGATCCGGTACATAATTCTGAAGACCTCTTCAATCGTCTGTTTAAACTCAGGCGTAGAGAAATTGATTACTTATTACATGGGATCTCGCTCTCTGAGTACTACAGGGAGCATAAGATACCCAGGGGCTTCAGGGTTCTCAATGTACCAACGATAGGCCGGTACAATCCGGATTTCGTAAAAAAGTGGATTGCAATACTTAATAAGTGTTCGTTTGACCTGATGATAGCTGTCATAGAAGAAGCTAATAGGGAATTAAAACTTACCCGTATGAAAATTGCTGAATTTGAAAGAGAATTTAAAGATACGATGGAGACTGAGACTAGCCAGAACTGGATTCATAAGTTGGAAATACAGTGTGAAAACTACAAGAAAAACCTGATTAAATTTAAGAAAAATAAAAAATACACTGTTGACTTGGACTATGAGGAAAATAAAGTCTATAAATGGCTGGCAGGTGGAGACGGTATAAGGGGAAACCGAGCATTAAATCCCAGACGCAGACCATGGCAGAAAAGGACCCAGAGCGGCCCGAGTGATAGAAATACCTCTAACAGTGACAGCGATTTTGCTGTCTCTGAATCAGATGATGTAACCAGGGCACGACAAATCCCTTTAGGAACAGAAGGGGTGCCCTCCAGTGGAGACCTCCCACCCGCAGGGGTGGCCAAAACAAGAGGCAGAAGGGGTGGAAACAAAAAGACAACTTAATCTTTAATCTTTCTTCAAGATCTCTGACTGAAGTGGAAGAAAGGGTCCTCAACAAAGGACTCAGTTTCGTCCCGACCAACAAATTTGATACCTTTAATTGGAAAAGAGACTCTCACCGCTTTGCAAGAAAGTTACGTCTTAAGGAGTTTTATCAACATGCTCCGGGTGATTTATTCACACCTACGGTATATGATGATTTCATTAGATCTGCATCTAGATCTACATTTGATCCTATTTCGACTAATGCCTCCCTTAAAACATTTGGGAGAATGATGGATAAAGCCGTAGAAAAATTCACCATGGCTCCATGCAAAATAAGACATAACTTATCTAAAGAGGAAATAGGTGCTCTGAAAAATCTGGAGTCCTATGAAGACCTCATAATTCGGCCCGCCGACAAGGGTGGGGCGATTGTACTCCAGGATATTGGGGACTATCGCGCTGAAATTCTGTCTCAATTATCCGACTCTGCCATTTACAAGAGGTTAAATCAAGATCCTACTATGGACTATCAGAGAGATCTTAAGGTTATCTTGGATGAAGCGAGATCTTTGAATAAAATTCCTTCCAAATTATATGATGCTCTCTTGGTGCGTTTTCCGAAGGTCCCGGTAATCTACACTCTTCCAAAACTGCATAAAAATAAAGAAAAACCGCCTGGACGACCGATTATTGCGGCACGGGACTCTCTCCTACAACCGGTCTCGCAACTACTAGACTGTATACTGCAGCCTTTACTCCTGAAACAGGATACGTTCTTGAAAGACACTACCTCATTTCTTAAGAAATTAATTTCCATCAACAGTATTCCTTCTGGTACACTCATGGTAGTTCTGGACGTTTGCAGTCTATACACATCAATTCCCCATGCCGGTGGTCTATCAGCTATGAGTAACTTTCTAGAACAAAATTTGAGCAATACTGAGTTTGATAAAGTCTTGTTTCTACGCTTATTAGAATTGACTCTAACTAAAAATTATTTTTTGTTTGATGGAAACTTTTATTTGCAGCGCAGGGGGTGTGCCATGGGTTCTGCCGTGGCACCCTCCTACGCTAACATATTTATGTTTCAGGAGGAAACTCAAATATTCTTTCAGGATCGGGAGGTTAAGAAACATATTTTGTGGTACACGAGATACATCGATGATGTATTCCTGCTGTGGACAGGAGGTGCTGAACTCCTGGAAAGGTTGATGCAAGAGGTTAACAACAGGGCTTCTCCAATTAAATTTACTTATTCATACAGCATGCAGGAAATTAACTTCTTAGATGTGAAGGTGTCAGTCACAAATAATTTAATATCTACTGAAGTATATATTAAAGATACTGACAGGAATACATTTCTTATGAATTCCAGCCACCATCCTGAGGCTCTTAAAAGAGGTTTGCCTATGTCGCAAATGATGCGCATAGCACGCATCACTAGTGATTCTGATAAAGTTCCCAAACAGTTAGATACACTTATTAGTAAATTCGAAGTACGTGGGTACAACAGCAAGATTTTAAACTCACAAAAATTAAAAGTACTCAACATGTCTAGGTCTGATCTTCTCAACCCTGAGGCACGTAGTTCCAGTAGTCTGATTCCATGGACGTCAGATTACACTACAGCCAGTCCAGTTATTAAAAGAGCGACCAATGCACTTTGGCCAATTATCAAGACAGACCCGGAGCTGAGGGGGTTGAACTGTAGCCGACCGATAGCTGCTTTCAAAAGGGGTAGTAATTTAAAAGACAGGTTGGTAAAGGCAGACATAACAGGGAGGGGATCAGCATTACCCCCAAACATTCATAGGAAACCCCCTGGATGTTACAGATGTTGTGGCTGTGCCACATGTTCTCACCTGATCTCTTGTAAGACCTTTGCCCATCCCCACACAGGTAAACAATTTGACATACGTTATGTCCTTACCTGTAATATGTCCCACGTGGTATACATTATTGTTTGTCCATGCGGACTATACTATGTGGGACAGACTACCAGAAAATTTACTGAAAGGATGACGGCTCATCGGTCTGCTATACGGCTTGTGCTACAAGGTAGGTCGATTGACCAGCCTGTAGCAAAACATTTTAGATCAGCTGGACATAGGCTAGATATGTTAAAATACTTTATTATTGATCACGTTCCTGCTACATTGAGAGGTGGCAACAGAGCCCGTGAGCTCTTGCTTAAAGAATCGCGATGGATAATCCGGTTAGGGACTATAGCTCCTAATGGGCTTAATGAAAAGATTAATTGGAACACCATTTAAATAGCTTTCGATATAAGCAATACATGCAATTATTTTGTTGCTGGGTTACATGACATTTTTGTCCATATGCAATTTTGTATTTATTTTCTTGTTTTTGTTTTTGTAACATACTTATAAGTTATAAATGTGCATTTATGTATTCTTTTGTAGTTACGCCGGCGAGACCTGCCCCGATGAATTACCCCGTCCGTGAGATGTATGAGGTACTTCCGCTCGGTGGAGCGCATATGCCGGGGTGTGTGGAACGCACACTCGCGGTTGCCTAGCAACAACTGGAGCCGAAGCCGGGCGGAGGAAGGATCGTGACCTCCGGCGGGCGGAAGTCAAGGGGAGAGATCGTGGGCGAACACATGTGTCTGATGGGGTACAAAGGTGGGGTAAGTGTTCATTGTATGTTGTATGCTGTTCTGTTATGTCCTGACGACGGGGCTAAGACCCCCGAAACGTTGACTATGGATAAAAATTAATTCCGCTATTTGTTCAGACTCCTGAGTGCCAGTTACTTGTTTGGATTCATATTGATTTATTTCTACTGGGCACCGGAGCAGTTGTTGTGGAATCGGAGTGCCAGCAAAATTGGGTTGGATATATATATATATATATTTTTTTTTTTTGGCAGTATTTCCAAAAATGACATCACCCCATATGCACCCTTGTCCCCAGACTCCCACAGTAGGCAAACTGTTTTATAGGTACAGGAGGCGGATGCATCCCACAACACGTCTGCAGTGTTTAAAATGGATTGTAAAGCCGAGAAGGGCAACAGGTGGGACCTGGAGCCTGCTCCTGTGAGACCCAGCTTGATCTGCCTTATCACAAAAGTTTGTTATAGGTTGTAATACAGAAATTTTCACCTCTTATTACGACTAGGCATTTCTTTCTATGATGAAAGGCAGTTTTAACTTATTACTAAGATTAAAGGCAAAATGTGACCCAGTTACCAAGCTACACATGACCCTTGCAGTGTAACCAGTTGCCATTACTGCTGTAAAACTTGCACAGAACAAAATCCCTGAATACATTAGCTAGATAACCTGCCTTCTATGCGAACACACAGGGCAACTGTGGTGATAACCAGTCCTCCATCTTACATTTCTTTTACCTCCTAACTCTAACATATTCCATTTATTTTATTGCAACAATCAATATTATTTTCCACTGACCCATTATCACCACTGTCATTAATTCACTACCTCTATCCAGTAGCTGTGGAGTCAAACTGCTATATGCCAGTACCTCTTACACACCTACTCTTATCACTCAACATCTAACCTGGACAGGAACCATTACCTAATTCAATATCCAAATTTTCCCATAATTCTTGCCCATATCCTAATACTCTACATATATTTGCACACCTTGCACTATTCCATGCCTTCTCTCTGGGAAGCATTTGATAGGCCGGCTGTCGGGACCCCGGCGCTCACCATACCGGTGCCAGGATCCCGACGGCCAACAACTATTCTCCCCCTTGGGGTGTCCACGACATCCCTGGAGGGAGAATAAATAGCACAACACCGTGCACACAGCGTGGCGAGTGCAACGAGCCCTCAAGGGGCTCTTTTGCGCTCGCCATGCTGCCTGCATGCTGGTCGGGATCCCAAGCGCCAGCAAAACGCAGTAGAGCCCTTCTCTCTTATAACTAAACTAGCGTTTGCCCACAGCGTCCCTCACGTAGATGTCTTTCTGAAAAAAATGTAAAAAAATAAAAATGTGTCTCCATAGTTCAAGAACAGTCCTTAGACCTATATATATCCCCAAAAAGTTATTTTTATAAACATCTTCATTTTGGACCTGAAGAGTCTGCACACGCCAAGTGTCAGGCGTGTCTTTGTTTCCTTTATTGCTAGTCTCCCTGTCACTTCGAGATAATACATACCTCAGTTTCTTTGTAGGTTACTACTGTAAGTTATCCAATATTGAAAATGTCATCAAAATTCATCCAGCAGTTTTTTCGTGATGCCAAAAACAAACAAAAATGACAAATTATAGATCTATAGATGACCACTTACAAGCGACAAATATTCCCTCGATAGTAGGCCTGGCAACCTACGGCTCTCCAGCTGTTAGTAAGCTCCAAATCGCAGCATTCCCTAATAGTAAAACTATAGCAGAGCATGATAGGACATGTAATTTCACAACAGCTGGCGAGCCACAGGTTGGCCAGGCCTGCTCCATAACAACTGCATTTCCAACTCACTTTATTCCTCCACTAAGGGGTCTATTGACCAAGCCTTGGATGGAGATAAAGTAACTGGAGATAAAGTACCAGCCAATCAGCTCCTGTCATTTTTCAAACACAGCCTGTAACATGACAGTTAAGAGTCGATTGGCTGGTGCTTTATCTCCAGCGACTTAATCTCCATCCAAGGCTTAGTAAATAGACCCCTTTATCTCCAAACTACTTGAGTTTTTTTCAACAGTATTCACTAGATAGGACCCATTTCAGGGACTGACACACAATCTCAATAATGAGAATATCCCGATAGGTACTTATTTAAGCGAGGAAGTAGTCTGTGTCCGATTAAAACATTTAAAGATTAATAAATCACCAGGGCCCGATGGTATTCACCCAAGGGTTCTAATGGAGCTTCACTCTGAACTGGCAAAACCGCTATCTTTGATCTTTAAGGATTCAGTTATATCAGGTATGGTTCCCAAAGACTGGCGTATAGCGGAAGTAGTGCCTATATTCAAAAAGGAAAGTAAAGCTGAACCAGGTAATTATAGACCAGTTAGTCTTACATCTATAGTGGGGAAAGTATTGGAAGGTATTCTAAGAGATAGTATTCAGAAGTTCCTTGAAGTCAATAAGGTCATTAAAAAGGAATCAACATGGGTTTATGAAGGACAGATCCTGTCAAACCAACTTACTTGGCTTTTATGAAACAGTAAGCGCAAACCTAGATCAGGGTAAAGACGTGGATGTAATCTTTTTAGACTTTGCCAAAGCGTTCGATACTGTACCACACATGAGACTTATCTACAAGCTACAAGAATCAGGGCTAGGAAGCACAATATGCACTTGGGTCAAAAACTGGTTAGATAATAGGGAGCAGCGCGTTGTGGTTAATGGATCTTTTTCAACTTGGACTGAAGTGCTAAGTGGTGTGCCGCAAGACTCAGCATTAGGACCGCTATTGTTCAATATTTTCATTAACGACCTAACAGAAGGTTTAGAGAGCATGGTGTCAATTTTTGCAGATGATACCAAATTGTGTAAGGCTATAAATACAGAGGAGGATGCCGAGTCTCTTCAGAACGACTTAAGTTAAATTAGAAGCATGGGCAGCCAAATGGAGAATGCGCTTCAACACAGACAAGTGTAAGGTAATGCACTGTGGTAACAAGAACAAAAATTACACCTACCTACTAAATGGGGTAAAATTAGGGGATTCTGTACTGGAAAAGGACTTGGGTGTCTTCATAGATAGCAAGCTAAGCAGTAGTACCCAAAGTAGGACTGCAGCAAAGAAGGCTAATAAGATATTAGCATGCATAAAACGGGGTATTGATGCTAGGGACGAGAGTATTATACTCCCGTTATATAAATCACTAGTGAGGCCACACCTTGAATACTGTGTACAATTCTGGGCACCGTACTACAAAAAGGATATCCTGGAGCTTGAAAAGGTACAGAGGAGGGCGACCAAACTAATTAAGGGCATGGAGACGATGGAATGCAAGGAAAGGCTTGAAAGACTAGCATGTTTACATTGGAAAAGTGGAGACTAAGAGGGGATATGATCAACATCTACAAATATATAAGGGGACAATACACAGAGCTTGCGCAGGACCTGTTTTTGGTTAGATCAACACAGAGGACTCGTGGACACTCGCTCAGGTTAGAGGAGAGGAGATTCCGCACAATACGGCGTAAAGGCTTTTTCACGGTAAGGACAATACGTGTTTGGAATTCCCTGCCCGAGGGAGTTGTAATGGCGGAATCTGTCAACACCTTTAAGAATGGGTTAGATCAGAGGTTCTCAAACTCGGTCCTCAGGACCCCACACAGTGCATGTTTTGCAGGTCTCCTCACAGAATCACAAGTGAAATAATTTGCTCCACCTGTGGACCTTTTAAAATGTGTCAGTGAGTAATTAATACACCTGTGCACTTGCTGGGTTACCTGCAAAACATGCACTGTGTGGGGTCCTGAGGACCGAGTTTGAGAACCCCTGGGTTAGATAAATTCCTAATGGATAAGGATATCCAGGGGTATGGTGCATAGTCATGCATTATAGTTACTATAAATAGGGATAAAATGCAACGGCTGACAGCAGCATCAGTCAGAAATTTGAGTCAAATCATCATGCATAGGAGACCACAAATAGGTTGAACTCGATGGACAATTGTCTTTTTACAACCTCAGATACTATGTTACTATGTTACTTTGGAATCTGCCTCTTACCCAAAATATTCTACCATACTACTACCTGAAAGCTCTACTATTAACCCCTCACTGTTCATAACCCAATCAATAAAGCATATCGGTATTGTACTTACTGGTCCTTTTTCCCTAATTATCTTCATGATAGTTCCCTCCCTTCTCACAATTAATTGAATTTACAGCACCTCCCTAAAATAACCTGAAGGCTCATCCACAATACTATTTATTCACTTTTTTTTTTTTTTTTTTAATTAGCCTGGCCAGGTCATTGTTTCTCAACCTCAGTCCTCAAGAGACACTAACTGTCTGGGTTTTAGTGATATCCATGCTTGAGCATAGATGGTTAAATCAAAATAACTGAGGTACTAATTAAGTCACCTGTGCTCAAGTATGCATATCCTTACTGGGCTGTTAAAACCTTTTTACCATCTAGGTTCCAGGTCTGACCTGGGATTTGGAACACTGTTCCAGAACAGGTAAGACCGAGAACACCCCCTCTCACACTGCAGCTCCAACCAGGTTTATTCCCGGGTCAGGATACATTTACGCTGCACACAAGTGCAGTAACACTGGAAGTCTCAGCAGCATTAGTCTAAAGCCCAAGCTTCCTGCTCCGCCTGCTGTGAACACTAGTCTGCCTCTGTTTCAGTGTCAGGGCAACAGAAACCAGGAAGTACAGCAGCGTCCTAAGTGCAGGTATGAGTATTAAACCCATGCTATAAAAAGGTAGCCAGGTCGGAAGATCCGGGTTACCCATTTACACTGTCCCTTAACCGGGTTACATCCTGGGACCAACCCTGCAAGCTAGCTGGGTTGGATTCCCGGCTCACTGACCACAGGTTGGCCACTATCCATTAAGCCACAACCCAGACAAACCCAGGTGAGAGCAGCAGTTGAAAATGGATATTTCTGTGCCATGAGGACAGTGGTTGGGAATCCCTGGACTAAGTGGAAGACATGTTGTTGCTAGGGTACACTACTCTACTAAAACAGAGCACATTAGTATAAACTGATACAAATCGTGTCATCTGTTGATTGCGTAAAGAAGAAAAAATAAGAATTTACTTACCGATAATTCTATTTCTCGGAGTCCGTAGTGGATGCTGGGGTTCCTGAAAGGACCATGGGGAATAGCGGCTCCGCAGGAGACAGGGCACAAAAAAGTAAAGCTTTTACCAGATCAGGTGGTGTGCACTGGCTCCTCCCCCTATGACCCTCCTCCAGACTCCAGTTAGGTACTGTGCCCGGACGAGCGTACACAATAAGGGAGGCAATTTGAATCCCGGGTAAGACTCATACCAGCCACACCAATCACACCGTACAACTTGTGATCTAAACCCAGTTAACAGTATGATAACAGAAAGAGCCTCTTAAAGATGGCTCCTTAACAATATAACCCGAATTTGTTAACAATAACTATGTACAGTATTGCAGATAATCCGCACTTGGGATGGGCGCCCAGCATCCACTACGGACTCCGAGAAATAGAATTATCGGTAAGTAAATTCTTATTTTCTCTATCGTCCTAAGTGGATGCTGGGGTTCCTGAAAGGACCATGGGGATTATACCAAAGCTCCCAAACGGGCGGGAGAGTGCGGATGACTCTGCAGCACCGAATGAGAGAATTCCAAGTCCTCTTTTGCCAGGGTATCAAATTTGTAGAATTTTACAAACGTGTTTTCCCCCGACCACGTAGCTGCTCGGCAGAATTGTAATGCCGAGACCCCTCGGGCAGCCGCCCAAGATGAGCCCACCTTCCTTGTGGAATGGGCCTTAACAGATTTAGGCTGTGGCAGGCCTGCCACAGAATGAGCAAGTTGAATTGTGTTACAAATCCAACGAGCAATCGTCTGCTTAGAAGCAGGGGCACCCAACTTGTTGGGTGCATATAGTATCAACAGCGAGTCAGATTTTCTGACTTCAGCCGTCCTTGAAATGTATATTTTTAAGGCTCTGACAACGTCCAACAACTTGGAGTCGCCAGTGGCCCCAGGCACCACAATAGGTTGCTTCAGGTGAAACGCTGATACCACCTTAGGGAGAAAATGCGGACGAGTCCTCAGTTCTGCCCTATCCGAATGGAAGATTAGATAAGGGCTTTTATAAGATAAAGCCGCCAATTCAGATACTCTCCTGGCGGAAGCCAGGGCCAGTAACATAGTCACTTTCCATGTGAGATATTTAAAATCCACCTTTTTCAATGGTTCAAACCAATGGGATTTGAGGAAATCTAAAACTACATTTAGATCCCACGGTGCCACCGGAGGCACCACAGGAGGCTGTATATGCAGTACTCCTTTAACAAAAGTCTGTACCTCAGGAACTGAGGCCAATTCTTTTTGGAAGAATATTGACAGGGCCGAAATTTGAACCTTAATAGATCTCAATTTGAGACCCATAGACAATCCTGATTGTAGGAAATGTAGGAAACGACCCAGTTGAAATTCCTCCGTCGGAACACTCCGATCCTCGCACCACGCGACATATTTTCGCCAAATGCGGTGATAATGTTTCGCGGTGACTTCCTTCCTTGCCTTAATCAAGGTAGGAATGACTTCTTCTGGAATGCCTTTCCCTTTTAGGATCTGGCGTTCAACCGCCATGCCGTCAAACGCAGCCGCGGTAAGTCTTGAAAGAGACAGGGACCCTGTTGTAGCAGGTCCCTTCTCAGAAGTAGAGGGCACGGGTCGTCCGTGACCAACTCTTGAAGTTCCGGGTACCAAGTCCTTCTTGGCCAATCCGGAGCCACTAGTATTTCTTACTCCTCCTCACCGTATAATCTTCAATACCTTTGGTATGAGAGGCAGAGGAGGAAACACATATACTGATTTGTACACCCAAGGTGTTACCAGTGCGTCCACAGCTATTGCCTGTGGATCTCTTGACCTGGCGCAATACTTGTCCAGTTTCTTGTTGAGGCGAGACGCCATCATGTCTACCATTGGTCTTTCCCAACAGTTTATTAGCATGTGGAAGACTTCTGGATGAAGACCCCCCTCTCCCGGGTGAATATCGTGTCTGCTGAGGAAGTCTGCTTCCCAGTTGTCCACGCCCGGGAAGAACACTGCTGACAGTGCTATTACGTGATTCTCCGCCCAGCGAAGAATCTTGGCAGCTTCTGCCATTGCACTCCTGCTTCTTGTGCCGCCCTGTCTGTTTACATGGGCGACCGCCGTGATGTTGTCCGACTGAATCAACACCGGTTTTCCTTGCAGGAGTGGTTCCGCCTGGCTTAGAGCATTTTAGATTGCTCTTAGTACCAGAATGTTTATGTGAAGAGACTTTTCCAGGTTCGTCCATACCCCCTGGAAGTTTCTTCCTTGTGTGACTGCTCCCCAACCTCTCAGGCTGGCGTCCGTGGTCACCAGGATCAAATCCTGTATGCCGAATCTGCGGCCCTCCAATAGATGAGCCTTTTGCAACCACCACAGAAGATATACCCTTGTCCTTGGCGACAGGGTTATTCGCAGGTGCATCTGAGGATGCGACCCTGACCATTTGTCCAACAGATCCCTTTGGAAAATTCTTGCATGGAATCTGCCGAATGGAATTGCTTCGTAAAAAGCCACCATTTTTCCCAGGACTCTTGTGCATTGATGTACAGACACCTTTCCTGGTTTTAGGAGGTTCCTGACAGGTCGGATAACTCCTTGGCTTTTTCCTCGGGAAGAAAAACCTTTTTCTGAACCGTGTCCAGAATCATCCCTAGGAACAGCAGACGTATCGTCGGAAAACAGCTGCGATTCTTGGAATATTTAGAATCCAGTCGTGCCGTCGAAGAACTACTTTAGATAGTGCTCTTCCGACCTCCAACTGTTCTCTGGAACTTGCCCTTTTTAGGTCGTGCAAGTAAGGGATAATTTAGATGCCTTTTTTCTTTGAAGAAACATCTTTTCGGCCATTACCTTGGTAAAAAGGCCCGGGGTGCCGTGGATAATTCAAACGGCATCGTCTGAAACTGATATTGACAGTTCTGTACCACGAACCAGAGGTACCCTTGATGAGAAGGACAAAATTTGGACATGGAGGTAATCCTTGATGTCCAGGGACACCATATAGTCCCCTTTTTTCCGGTTCGCTATCACTGCTCTGAGTGACTTTATCTCGATTTGAACCTTTTATGTAAGTGTTCAAAACATTTTAGATTTAGACTATGTGTCACCAAGCCGTCTGGCTTCAGTACCACAATATAGTGTGGAAAAATAATACCCTTTTCCTTGTCGTAGGAGGGGTACTTTGATTATCACCTGCTGGATATACAGCTTGTGAATTGTTTCCAATGCTGCCTCCCTGTCGGAGGGAGCCGTTGGTAAAGCAGACTTCAGGAACCTGCGAGGAGAAGATGTCTCGACTCTCCAATCTTTACCCCTGGGATAATACTCGTACGATCTAGGGGTCAACTTGCGAGTGATCCCACTGCGCCCTGAGACTCTTGAGACTACCCCCCCACCTTGAGTCCGCTTGCACGGCCCCAGCGTCATGCTGAGGACTTGGCAGACGCGGTGGAGGGCTTCTTTTCCTGGGAAAGGGCTGCCTGCTGCAGTCTACTTCCCTTACCTCTATGTCTGGGCAGATATGACTGGCCTTTTGCCTGCATGCCCTCATGGGAAAGGAAAGATTGAGGCTGAAAAGACGGTGTCTTTTTTAGCTGAGATGTAACTTGGGGTAAAAAAGGTTGGATTTCCCAGCTGTTGCTGTGGTCCCCAGGTCCGATGGACCGACCCCCAAATAACTCCTTCCCTTTATACAGCAATACTTCCATCTGCCGTATGGGATCTGTATCACCTGACCACTGTCGTGTCCCTGACATCTTCTGGGAGATATGGACAACGCACTTATCTTGATGCCAGAGAGCAAATATCCCTCTGTGCATCTCACATACATATATATAGAATGCATCCTATTAAATGCTCTACATGAATAAAATATTTTCAGTCAGGGAATCCGACCAAGCCAACCCAGCACTGCATCTCCAGGCTGATGGCGATCGCTGGTCGCAGTATAACCACCGTATGTGTGTATATACTTTTTAGGATATTTTTCCAGCTTCCTATCAGCTGGCTCCTTGAGGGCGGCCGTATCTGGAGACGGTAACGCCACTTGATAAGCGTGTGAGCGCCTTATCACCCTAAGGGGTGTTTCCCAACGTACCCTAATTTCTGGCGGGAAAGGGTATAACGCCAATATTTGCTATCGGGGTAACCCTACGCATCATCACACACTTCATTTTATTTTATCTGATTCAGGAAAAACTACAGGTAGTTTTTTCACTCCCATATAATACCCTTTCTTGTGGTACTTGTAGTATCAGAAACACGTAACACCTCCTTCATTGCCCTTAACGTGTGGCCCTAATGAGAAATACGTTTGTTTATTCACCGTCGACACTGTATTCAGTGTCCGTGTCTGTGTCGACCGACTGAGGTAAATGGGCGTTTTTAAAACCCCTGACGGTGTTTCTGAGACGCCTGGACCGGTCCTAATAGATTGTCGGCCGTCTCATGTCGTCAACCGACCTTGCAGCGTGTTGACATTCTCACGTAATTCTCTAAATAAGCCATCCATTCCGGTGTCGACTCCCTAGAGAGTGACATCACCATTACAGGCAATTTCTCCGCCTCCTCACCAACATCGTCCTCATACATGTCGACACACACGTACCGACACACAGCACACACACCGGGAATGCTCTGACAGAGGACAGGACCCACTAGCCCTTTGGGGAGACAGAGGGAGAGTCTGCCAGCACACACCAAAAACGCTATAATTATATAGGGACAACCTTATATAAGTGTTTCTCCCTTATAGCATCTTTTATATATATACAATATCGCCAAAATCAGTGCCCCCCCTCTCTGTTTTAACCCTGTTTCTGTAGTGCAGTGCAGGGGAGAGCCTGGGAGCCTTCTCTCCAGCTTTTCTGTGAGAGAAAATGGCGCTGTGTGCTGAGGAGATAGGCCCCGCCCCTTTTTCGGCGGGCTCGTCTCCCGCTATTTTTGAAGTTAGGCAGGGGTTAAATATCTCCATATAGCCTCTGTGGGCTATATGTGAGGTATTTTTTGCCTCTAATAAGGTTTTTATTTGCCTCTCAGAGCGCCCCCCCCAGCGCTCTGCACCCTCAGTGACTGTTGTGTGAAGTGTGCTGAGAGGAAAATGGCGCACAGCTGCAGTGCTGTGCGCTACCTTTATGAAGACTCAGGAGTCTTCAGCCGCCGATTTTGGACCTCTTCTCTCTTCAGCGTCTGCAAGGGGGCCGGCGGCGCGGCTCCGGTGACCATCCAGGCTGTACCTGTGATCGTCCCTCTGGAGCTAGTGTCCAGTAGCCAAGCAGCAAATCCACTCTGCACGCAGGTGAGTTCACTACTTCTCCCCTAAGTCCCTCGTTGCAGTGATCCTGTTGCCAGCAGGACTCACTGTAAAGTAAAAAACCTAAGCTAAACTTTCTCTAAGCAGCTCTTTAGGAGAGCCACCTAGATTGCACCCTTCTCGTTCGGGCACAAAATCTAACTGGAGTCTGGAGGAGGGTCATAGGGGGAGGAGCCAGTGCACACCACCTGATCTGGTAAAAGCTTTACTTTTTTGTGCCCTGTCTCCTGCGGAGCCGCTATTCCCCATGGTCCTTTCAGGAACCCCAGCATCCACTTAGGACGATAGAGAAAATAAAAAGGAAGTAGCATGTGAGAACAGTGATGATGCAAACAGTGTGTAAATATTGTGTGTAGAAGAACCCATGTCCTCCACACACAGCACCAGCACTGCATAACCTAATGTCATCCATGTGTAACCCCACACTCCAGGATACAGTTCTGTGCCTTGCACAGAAGCCTCACACCCATGCTCAGGATATAGTAATCACTAAAAAGCTCTATGCCCACACACTGTGCCAACATTAAATGCTCCATGCCCACCACAGTATCACACTGTCCCCAGGATACATTTCATGTCCACTTCATATGGTCAGGTCTTATCTGCCTCTTCTTTTAAGACTCAACATGTACAATCGGTCTCTTGGCCACAAAACCGCACCATGGTAGCATCCATTTCCTGCAACTTGCATATCTCTTACCTTTAATACCTCTATTATACGTGGATACAGTACCCTGCACTTTAGCAAGGAAAATGGGCTGTAAGGAACCAATGAGACCAGTCATTTCATACAATGAGGCCTAAGGTTTTATATTAAAATCACACCGCTTTGATTTGTAGTGTCAGATTTGTCGCTATGGAGAATGAAACCCACCTGTCTTCACATAGTTGGGACTTCAATTGTTATAGCGGCCCAATCTCCCATCTAAAGTGGCAGGAGATCATAGTAGCGATATTCAACTGATGCCCGGTATCGCACCCACTAGTGTCAGGTTTAGCTGCGTAAAGGAGCTAAACCACACTAAACCAATGGGTGCAGTTACAAAAATGTGCCGTTTGGGCGGCCAAACAAGTCACTTTTCACACATTTCAGCTCTCCACTCCCTAGGAGTGCGAGCTGAAATGCCAGCGCCGGCAGCTGATCGAGCCCAACAGGAACAACGGAATAGCTCCGTCAGGCACAGTAGAGGCTGCTGAATTCCCCATACAGTGAGATGACAGTTAATCACAGAGCATTCTGCAAGAGCCAACCTAGTCATTGAGGTCACACCCCTATGCGCAGACATCCTTCCATAATATTCAGCAATTTAAGTTTTAATCTTGTATGGCTACAGACACTAGGTGTACCATTTAATACACGTGTGCACACAGGCAAAGCTTCTCCTAGGTGCTGGCGTTTCACTGCATAACAGAAAGCCCTGAACACACCAGTTGATAATTTCATCAGCTAACACACAACCTAAAATATGCTCTGAATAGAACTAAGCAACCATTCTTTTGAATACTCGTCTAGCAAAACGTACTAAAGCATTATTAGGAGGATGCTTTATTGTGATGGCACAGTAGACATGAGACCTCCGGAGATAGAGAAAAGCCGTTTAATGTGGATTGTGCACACTGGGGGCTGCATGCGACGCAGACAGGACCAGCCACGTAGGCAAAGCAGTGCAGAGGCAGACAGTTCTGGTGTAGCTAGAGGGAACTTTAATAGAGCTGTCTAAACTCTAGGTTTGTGGTTGCCATGCCCAGGTGGTCAAAATTAGAGCAATACTCCACCCTTTTTACAGAGCTGTGACGTTATTGGCTGGATGTGGAATAGGTGTTTGGTGCAGTCATCTTAACCTTTTCAAAACATTAGGCGGGATTGCTCAGTACCACCCCAGCCACCCAGGTAAAAAGACAAAAAAGACAATATGTAAAAGTGGGGAGGAGGCTAGGGTTAGGCTGCATGCCCACTGTGTTCTGTACTCTGCTCACACGGAAAAATAGTCATCGGAGGCAGACAGCTCTCAGCACCTAGAAGACAAATAAATAAATAAATAAATGAGGGAAGTCAGACAAGGAGGAAGAAATGGAACAGGTACAAAGGATAGGAGGAGGAATCACAATGAGGGAGGCTACAGAGAGAGCAGACACGGGACCACAGGCAAAGGAATGCCAGCCAGATACAGTGACAAAACAGATAACAATGGTACATCACATACCAACCCCTCTAGGGTCAACTGACACCTACTCCAGTCGAAGTAGCTCCACATCAAAAATAAGTGTGGCATTAGGTGGGATGATGCCAGGGTGTCCTGTGCTGCCATATGCATAATCCGGGGTGCACGTGAGACGTGCCTTTTGCCCCACACTCATCTGTAAAAGGATAATCACGAAGATGCTTACATTTTGCTTAAACATACTCATAACCCATATATTACAGAGGCAGCTATTTTGTGATGCAAACCTAGCTTCATGGAAAGGAGAACCCTTGATTGAACTAGTGACCTCATGCCTCTGATGGCACTCCTACCATTCAATTTGAAGACAGTGAAGTCTATTTACTAAGCCTTAGATGGAGATAAAGTGGACAGAGATAAACTGCCATGTCACAGGCTGGGTTTGAAAAATGGAAGTTAGCAGCTGGTTAACGGCTACGTCATCTCTGTCCACTTGATCTCCATCAAAGGTAAATAGAATAAATATTATATATTAAATATTATATAACAACTTCAGCCACAATTTTCAAAGACAAGCAATCGTTCCAAATGAATATACACCAATTAAATATCCCTAATGGGTAAACTGTGTAGAAAGTCACCTGTGCAACGCCTTCGTCCCAGCCACGGATCACCTCATTCCTTCCAATATAGAAAGAGAAGGGCTTGTTTCTGTCTCGAGAGGAGTCAAACTTCTTTCCATTTTCCAGATACCCTAAAAGGGAAAGCAGTTTAACTAGAAAATCCACAGTGACCAATGTCAGGGTGATGAAAGACCAGGCAGCATGCTCTAAGGCGGGAAAGCTTTTGTTAGCCTGTATTTTGTAGATCTTAATTTGTCCAATATAATAAGATGATATGAAGAAAATAAAATCTGGTTTAACGGCTTTTCATGACATCTATCAGGGTTCTACCAGATGCATGTTTGCAGAGATCACCATATGGTAAAGTTGCTATAACCTAACTCCACACAGAGTATCCCTGTCAAGTTTATGGAGAGGTGGCAATTATCAAACTACACAGCAGTTTGGTGGTCTGACCTGACAAGCCAAATATAACAGAGCAGGCAGTGAGGTGGGACGACAAATCATTACAGAGGCAAAGCAATGTAAAGGACATACTAAAAAATAAATGGAAATTTCAGGCTAGAATCTAAACTATATTTCTCTGACGTCCTAAGTGGATGCTGGGACTCTGTAAGGACCGTGGGGAATAGCGGCTCCGCAGGAGACTGGGCACAACTAAAGAAAGCTTTAGGACTACCTGGTGTGCACTGGCTCCTCCCACTATGACCCTCCTCCAGACCTCAGTTAGAATCTTGTGCCCGGCTGAGCTGGATGCACACTAGGGGCTCTCCTGAGCTCCTAGAAAGAAAGTATATTTTAGGTTTTTTATTTTACAGTGAGATCTGCTGGCAACAGACTCACTGCAGCGAGGGACTAAGGGGAGAAGAAGCGAACCTACCTAACTGGTGGTAGTTTGGGCTTCTTAGACTACTGGACACCATTAGCTCCAGAGGGATCGACCGCAGGACTCGACCTTGGTGTTCGTTCCCGGAGCCGCGCCGCCGGCCCCCTTACAGAGCCAGAAGCAAGAAGTGTTCCGGAAAATCGGCGGCAGAAGACTTCAGTCTTCAACAAGGTAGCGCACAGCACTGCAGCTGTGCGCCATTGCTTCTCATGCACACCTCACACTCCGGTCACTGATGGGTGCAGGGCGCTGGGGGGGGGCGCCCTGGGGGCAATATAAACACCTTGGCTGGCAAATCATCACAATATATAGTCCCAGGGCTATATATGTGATAAATTACCCCTGCCAGAATCCATGAAAAAAGCGGGAGAAAAGTCAGCCGAAAAAGGGGCGGGGCTATCTCCCTCCACACACTGGCGCCATTTTTTCTTCACAGTGCAGCTGGAAGACAGCTCCACAGGCTCTCCCCTGTAGTTTTCAGGCTCAAAGGGTTAAAAAGAGAGGGGGGGGCACCAAATTTAGGCGCAATATGTGTATACAAGCAGCTATTGGGGGAAAAATCACTCAGTTATAGTGTTAATCCCTGCATTATATAGCGCTCTGGTGTGTGCTGGCATACTCTCTCTCTGTCTCCCCAAAGGACTTTGTGGGGTCCTGTCCTCAGTCAGAGCATTCCCTGTGTGTGTGCGGTGTGTCGGTACGGCTGTGTCGACATGTTGGATGAGGAAGGTTACGTGGAGGCGGAGCAGAGGCCGATAAATGGGATGTCGCCCCCTGTGGGGCCGACACCAGAGTGGATGGATAGGTGGAAGGTATTAACCGACAATGTCAACTCCTTACATAAAAGGCTGGATGACGTAACAGCTGTGGGACAGCCGGCTTCTCAGCCCGCGCCTGCCCAGGCGTCTCAAAGGCCATCAGGGGCTCAAAAAACGCCCGTTACCTCAGATGGCAGACACAGATGTCGACACGGAGTCTGACTCCAGTGTCAACGAGGTTGAGACATATACACAATCCACTAGGAACATCCGTTGCATGATCTCGGCAATGAAAAATGTGTTACACATTTCTGACATTAACCCAAGTACCACATAAAAGGGGTTTTATGTTTGGGGAGAAAAAGCAGCCAGTGTTTTGTTCCCCCATCAGATGAGTGAATGAAGTGTGAAAAGAAGCTTGGGTTCCTCCGATAAGAAACTGGTAATTTCTAAAAAGTTACTGCTGGCGTACCCTTTCCCGCCAGAGGATAGGTCACGTTGGGAGATATCCCATAGGGTGGATAAGGCGCTCACACGTTGTCAAAAAAGGTGGCACTGCCGTCTTAGGATACGGCCACTTTGAAGGAGCCTGCTGATAAAAAGCAGGAGGCTATCCTGAAGTCTGTATATACACACTCAGGTACTATACTGAGACCTGCAATTGCCTCAGCATGAATAGTGCTGCTGCAGCGTGGTCTGATACCCTGTCAGATAAAATACCCTAGACAGGGATAATATTTTGCTAACATAGAGCATTTTAAAGACGTCGTCTTATATATGAGGGATGCACAGAGGGATATTTGCCAGCTGGCATCCAGAATTAAGGCAATGTCCATTCTGCCAGGAGGGTATTAGAGACCCGGCAGTGGTCAGGTGATGCCGACTTTAAAAGGCACATGGAGATTCTGCCTTATAAGGGTGAGGAATTGTTTGGGGATGGTCTCTGGGACCTCGTATCCACAGCAACAGCTGGGAAGAAAATTTTTTACCTCAGGTTTCCTCACAGCCTAAGAAAGCACCGTATTTTCAGGTACAGTCCTTTCGGCTTCAGAAAAGCAAGCGGGTCAAAGGCGCTTCCTTTCTGCACAGAGACAATGGAAGAAGGAAAAAGCTGCACCAGACAGCCAGTTCCCAGGATCAAAAATCTTCCCCCGCTTCCTCTGAGTCCACCGCATGACGCTGGGGCTCCACAGGTGGAGACAGGTGCGGTGGGGGCGCGTCTCGGGAACTTCAGGGACCAGTGGGCTTGCCCACAGGTGGATCCCTAGGTTCTGCAAGTAGTATCACAGGGATACAAGCTGGAGTTCGAGGCGACTCCCCCTCGCCGTTACCTCACATCAGCCTTGCCTGCTGCCCTCGGAGAAAGGGAGGTAGTACTGGCGGCAATTCACAAGCTGTACTTCCAGCAGGTGAAATCAAGGTACCCCTCCTTCAACAAGGCCGGGGTTACTATTCCAAAATGTTTGTGGTACCGAAACCAGACGGTTCGGTGAGACCCATTCTAAAATTGAACTCCTTGAACACTTATATACGAAGGTTCAAATTCAAAATGGAATCGCTCAGGGTGATTATTGCAAGCCTGGAGAATTTCATGGTATCACTGGACATCAAGGATGCTTACCTGCATGTCCCTATTTACCCTCCTCACCAGGAGTACCTCAAAATTGTGGTACAGGTTTGTCATTACCAATTCCAGACGTTGCCATTGGTCTGTCCCCGGCACCGAGGGTATTTACCAAGGTAATGGCCGAAATAATTATCCCGTACTTGGACGATCTCCTTATAAAAGGCGAGGTCCAGGGAGCAGTTGTTCGTCGGAGTAGCACTATCTCGGGAAGTGCTACAACAGCACGGCTGGATTCTGAATATTCCAAAGTCGCAGCTGGTTCCTACGACGCGTCTACTGTTCCTGGGTATGGTTCTGGACACAGAACAAAAAAAAAAAAAATAAGAATTAACTTACCGATAATTCTATTTCTCGGAGTCCGTAGTGGATGCTGGGGTTCCTGAAAGGACCATGGGGAATAGCGGCTCCGCAGGAGACAGGGCACAAAAGTAAAGCTTTCCGATCAGGTGGTGTGCACTGGCTCCTCCCCCTATGACCCTCCTCCAAGCCAGTTAGGTACTGTGCCCGGACGAGCGTACACAATAAGGGAGGAATTTTGAATCCCGGGTAAGACTCATACCAGCCACACCAATCACACCGTACAACTTGTGAGCTAAACCCAGTTAACAGTATGATAACAGCGGAGCCTCTGAAAAGATGGCTCACAACAATAATAACCCGATTTTTGTAACTATGTACAAGTATTGCAGATAATCCGCACTTGGGATGGGCGCCCAGCATCCACTACGGACTCCGAGAAATAGAATTATCGGTAAGTAAATTCTTATTTTCTCTATCGTCCTAGTGGATGCTGGGGTTCCTGAAAGGACCATGGGGATTATACCAAAGCTCCCAAACGGGCGGGAGAGTGCGGATGACTCTGCAGCACCGAATGAGAGAACTCCAGGTCATCCTTAGCCAGGGTATCAAATTTGTAGGATTTTACAAACGTGTTTGCCCCTGACTAAATAACCGCTCGGCAAAGTTGTAAAGCCGAGACCCCTCGGGCAGCCGCCCAAGATGAGCCCACCTTCCTTGTGGAATGGGCATTTACATATTTTGGCTGTGGCAGGCCTGCCACAGAATGTGCAAGCTGAATTGTATTACACATCCAACTAGCAATAGTCTGCTTAAAAGCAAGAGCACCCAGTTTGTTGGGTGCATACAGGATAACAGCAAGTCAGTTTTCCTGACTCCAGCCGTCCTGGAACCTATATTTTCAGGGCCCTGACAACATCTAGCAACTTGGAGTCCTCCAAGTCCCTAGTAGGTGCAAGGCACCACAATAAGCTGGTTCAGGTGAAACACTGACACCACCTTAGGGAGAGAACTGGGGACGAGTCCGCAGCTCTGCCCTGTCCGAATGGACAAACAAATATGGGCTTTTTTGAGAAAAAAACCACCAATTTGACACTCGCCTGGTCCAGGCCAGGGCCAAGAACATGGTCACTTTTCATGTGAGATGCTTCAAATCCACAGATTTGACTGGTTTTAAACCAATGTGATTTGAAGAATCCCAGAACTACGTTGAGATCCCACAGTGCCACTGGAGGCACAAAAGAGGGTTGTATATGCAATACTCCCTTGACAAAGTTCTGGACTTCAGGAACTGAAGCCAATTCTTTCTGGAAGAAAATTGACAGGGCCGAAATTTGAACCTTAATGGACCCCAATTTGAGGCCCATAGACACTCCTGTTTGCAGGAAATGCAGGAATCGACCGAGTTGAAATTTCTTTGTGGGGCCTTCCTGGCCTCACACCACGCAACATATTTTCGCCACATGTGGTGATAATGTTGTGCGGTCACCTCCTTTCTGGCTTTGACCAGGGTAGGAATGACCTCTTCCGGAATGCCTTTTTCCCTTAGGATCCGGCGTTCCACCGCCATGCCAACAAACGCAGCTGCGGTAAGTCTTGGAACAGACATGGTACTTGCTGAAGCAAGTCCCTTCTTAGCGGCAGAGGCCATAAGACCTCTGTAAACATCTCTTGAAGTTCCGGGTACCAAGTCCTTCTTGGCCAATCCGGAGCCATGAGTATAGTTCTTACTCCTCTACGTCTTATAATTCTCAGCACCTTAGGTATGAGAAGCAGAGGAGGGAACACATACACCGACTGGTACACCCACGGTGTTACCAGAACGTCCACAGCTATTGCCTGAGGGTCTCTTGACCTGGCGCAATACCTGTCCCGTTTTTTGTTCAGACGGGACGCCATCATGTCCACCTTTGGTATTTCCCAACGGTTTACAATCATGTGGAAAAAACTTCCCGATGAAGTTTCCACTCTCCCGGGTGGAGGTCGTGCCTGCTGAGGGAGTCTGCTTCCCAGTTTCCATTCCCGGGATGAAACACTGCTGACAGTGCTATCACATGATTTTCCGCCCAGCGAAAAGTCCTTGCAGTTTTTGCCATTGCCCTCCTGCTTCTTGTGTCGCCCTGTCTGTTTACGTGGGCGACTGCCGTGATGTTTTTCCCACTGGATCAATACCGGCTGACCTTGAAGCAGAGGTCTTGCTAAGCTTAGAGCATTATAAATTTACCCTTAGCTCCAGTATATTTATGTGGAGAAAAGTCTCCAGACTTGATCACACTCCCTGGAAATTTTTTCCTTGTGTGACTGCTCCCCAGCCTCTCGGGCTGGGCTCCGTGGTCACCAGCATCCAATCCTGAATGCCGAATCTGCGGCCCTCTAGAAGATGAGCACTCTATAACCACCACAGGAGAGACACCCTTGTCCTTGGATATAGGGTTATCCGCTGATGCATCTGAAGATGCGATCCGGACCATTTGTCCAGCAGATCCCACTGAAAAGTTCTTGCGTGAAATCTGCCGAATGGAATTGCTTCGTAGGAAGCCACCATTTTCTACCAGGACCCTTGTGCAATGATGCACTGTTTTTAGGAGGTTCCTGACTAGCTCGGATAACTCCCTGGCTTTCTCTTTCGGGAGAAACACCTTTTTCTGGACTGTGTCCAGAATCATCCCTAGGCACAGCAGACGTGTCGTCGGGATCAGCTGCGATTTTGGAATATTTAGAATCCACCCGTGCTGTTGTAGCAGTATCCGAGATAGTGCTACTCCTACCTCCAACTGTTCCCTGGACTATGCCCTTATCAGGAGATCGTCCAAGTAAGGGATAATTAAGACGCCTTTTCTTCGAAGAAGAATCATCATTTCGGCCATTACCTTAGTAAAGACCCGGGGTGCCGTGGACAATCCAAACGGCAGCGTCTGAAACTGATAGTGACAGTTCTGCACCACGAACCTGAGGTACCCTTAGTGAGAAGGGCAAATTTGGGACATAGAGGTAAGCATCCCTGATGTCCCGGGACACTATATAGTCCCCTTCTTCCTGTTCGTTATCACTGCTCTGAGTGACTCCATCTTGATTTGAACCTTTGTAAGTGTTCAAAAATTTTTTTAGATTTAGAATAAGTCTCACCTAGCCTTCTGGCTTCAGTACCACAATATAGTGTGGAATAATACCCCTTTTCTTGTAGTAGGAGGGGTAATTTAATTATCACCTGCTGGGAATACAGCTTGTGAATTTTTTCCCATACTGCCTCCTTGTCGGAGGGAGACCTTGGTAAAGCAGACTTCAGGAGCCTGCGAAGGGGAAACGTCTCGACATTCCAATCTGTACCCCTGGGATACTACTTGTAGGATCCAGGGGTCCTGTACGGTCTCAGCGCCATGCTGAGAACTTGTCAGAAGCGGTGGAACGCTTCTGTTCCTGGGAATGGGCTGCCTGCTGCAGTCTTCTTCCCTTTCCTCTATCCCTGGGCAGATATGATCTTATAGGGACGAAAGGACTGAGGCTGAAAAGACGGTGTCTTTTTCTGCAGAGATGTGACTTAGGGTAAAAACGGTGGATTTTCCAGCAGTTGCCGTGGCCACCAGGTCCGATGGACCGACCCCAAATAACTCCTCCCCTTTATACGGCAATACACCTTTGTGCCGTTTGGAATCTGCATCACCTGACCCCTGTCGTGTCCATAACATCTTCTGGCAGTTATGGACATCGCATTTACTCTTGATGCCAGAGTGCAAATATCCCTCTGTGCATCTCGCATATATAGAAATGCATCCTTTAAATGCTCTATAGTCAATAAAATACTGTCCCTGTCAAGGGTATCAATATTTTTAGTCAGGGAATCCGACCAAGCCACCCCAGCTCTGCACATCCAGGCTGAGGCGATCGCTGGTCGCAGTATAACACCAGTATGTGTGTATATACTTTTTATGATATTTTCCAGCCTCCTGTCAGCTGGTCCTTGAGGACGGCCCTATCTATAGACGGTACCGCCACTTGTTTTGATAAGCGTGTGAGCGCCTTATCCACCCTAAGGGGTGTTTCCCAACGCGCCCTAACTTCTGGCGGGAAAGGGTATACCGCCCATAATTTTCTATCGGGGGGAACCCACGCATCATCACACACTTTATTTAATTTATCTGATTCAGGAAAAACTATGGTAGTTTTTTCACATCCCACATAATACCCTCTTTTGTGGTACTTGTAGTATCAGAAATATGTAACACCTCCTTCATTGCCTTTAACGTGTGGCCCTAATAAGGAATACGTTTGTTTATTCACCGTCGACACTGGATTCAGTGTCCCTGTCTGTGTCTGTGTCGACCGACTAAAGTAAACGGGCGTTTTAAAACCCCTGACGGTGTTTTTGAGACGTCTGGACCGGTACTAATTGTTTGTCGGCCGTCTCATGTCGTCAACCGACCTTGCAGCGTGTTGACATTATCACGTAATTCCCTAAATAAGCCATCCATTCCGGTGTCGACTCCCTAGAGAGTGACATCACCATTACAGGCAATTGCTCCGCCTCCTCACCAACATCGTCCTCATACATGTCGACACACACGTACCGACACACAGCACACACACAGGGAATGCTCTGATAGAGGACAGGACCCACTAGCCCTTTGGAGAGACAGAGGGAGAGTTTACCAGCACACACCAAAAACGCTATAATTATATAGGGACAACCTTATATAAGTGTTTTCCCTTATAGCATCTTTTTTATATATTTCTAACGCCAAATTAGTGCCCCCCCTCTCTGTTTTAACCCTGTTTCTGTAGTGCAGTGCAGGGGAGAGCCTGGGAGCCTTCCCTCCAGCCTTTCTGTGAGGGAAAATGGCGCTGTGTGCTGAGGAGATAGGCCCCGCCCCTTTTTCGGCGGCCTCGTCTCCCGCTCTTAACGGATTCTGGCAGGGGTTAAATATCTCCATATAGCCTCCGGAGGCTATATGTGAGGTATTTTTAGCCAAAATAGGTTTTCATTTGCCTCCCAGGGCGCCCCCCTCCCAGCGCCCTGCACCCTCAGTGACTGCCGTGTGAAGTGTGCTGAGAGGAAAATGGCGCACAGCTGCAGTGCTGTGCGCTACCTTTAGAAGACTGAGGAGTCTTCTGCCGCCGATTCTGGACCTCTTCTTATTTCAGCATCTGCAAGGGGGCCGGCGGCAAGGCTCCGGTGACCATCCAGGCTGTACCTGTGATCGTCCCTCTGGAGCTGATGTCCAGTAGCCAAGAAGCCAATCCATCCTGCACGCAGGTGAGTTCACTTCTTCTCCCCTAAGTCCCTCGTTGCAGTGATCCTGTTGCCAGCAGGACTCACTGTAAAATAAAAAACCTAAGCTAAACTTTTCTAAGCAGCTCTTTAGGAGAGCCACCTAGATTGCACCCTTCTCGGCCGGGCACAAAAATCTAACTGGCTTGGAGGAGGGTCATAGGGGGAGGAGCCAGTGCACACCACCTGATCGGAAAGCTTTACTTTTGTGCCCTGTCTCCTGCGGAGCCGCTATTCCCCATGGTCCTTTCAGGAACCCCAGCATCCACTAGGACGATAGAGAAAATAAGAATTTACTTACCGATAATTCTATTTCTCGGAGTCCGTAGTGGATGCTGGGGTTCCTGAAAGGACCATGGGGAATAGCGGCTCCGCAGGAGACAGGGCACAAAAAAGTAAAGCTTTACTAGGTCAGGTGGTGTGCACTGGCTCCTCCCCCCATGACCCTCCTCCAGACTCCAGTTAGGTACTGTGCCCGGACGAGCATACACAATAAGGGAGGCATTTTGAATCCCGGGTAAGACTCATACCAGCCACACCAATCACACCGTACAACTTGTGATCTAAACCCAGTTAACAGTATGACAACAGAAAGGGCCTCTTAAAGATGGCTCCTTAACAATAACCCGAATTAGTTAACAATAACTATGTACAAGTATTGCAGATAATCCGCACTTGGGATGGGCGCCCAGCATCCACTACGGACTCCGAGAAATAGAATTATCGGTAAGTAAATTCTTATTTTCTCTATCGTCCTAAGTGGATGCTGGGGTTCCTGAAAGGACCATGGGGATTATACCAAAGCTCCCAAACGGGCGGGAGAGTGCGGATGACTCTGCAGCACCGAATGAGAGAACTCCAGGTCCTCCTTTGCCAGGGTATCAAATTTGTAAAATTTTACAAACGTGTTCTCCCCCGACCACGTAGCTGCTCGGCAGAGTTGTAATGCCGAGACCCCTCGGGCAGCCGCCCAAGATGAGCCCACCTTCCTTGTGGAGTGGGCTTTTACAGTTTTAGGCTGTGGCAGGCCTGCCACAGAATGTGCAAGTTGAATTGTGTTACAAATCCAACGAGCAATCGACTGCTTAGAAGCAGGTGCGCCCAACTTGTTGGGTGCATACAATATAAACAGCGAGTCAGATTTTCTGACTCCAGCCGTCCTTGCAATGTATATTTTTAAGGCTCTGACAACGTCCAACAACTTGGAGTCCTCCAAGTCGCTAGTGGCCGCAGGCACCACAATAGGTTGGTTCAGATGAAATGCTGATACCACTTTAGGGAGAAAATGCGGACGAGTCCGCAGTTCTGCCCTATCCGAATGGAAGATTAGATAAGGACTTTTATAAGATAAAGCCGCCAATTCAGATACTCTCCTGGCAGAGGCCAGGGCTAGTAACATAGTCACTTTCAATGTGAGATATTTCAAATCCACCTTTTTCAATGGTTCAAACCAATGGGATTTGAGGAAATCTAAAACTACATTTAGATCCCACGGTGCCACCGGAGGCACCACAGGAGGCTGTATATGCAGTACTCCCTTGACAAAAGTCTGGACCTCAGGGACAGAGGCCAATTCTTTTTGGAAGAATATTGACAGGGCCGAAATTTGAACCTTAATGGATCCCAATTTGAGACCCATAGATAATCCTGATTGCAGGAAATGTAGGAAACGACCCAGTTGGAATTCCTCCGTCGGAACCTTCCGATCCTCGCACCACGCTACATATTTTCGCCAAATGCGGTGATAATGTTTCACGGTGACTTCCTTCCGTGCCTTAATCAAGGTAGGAATGACTTCTTCTGGAATGCCTTTCCCTTTTAGGATCTGGCGTTCAACCGCCATGCCGTCAAACGCAGCCGCGGTAAGTCTTGAAAAAGACAGGGACCCTGCTGTAGCAGGTCCCTTCTCAGAGGTAGAGGCCACGGTTCGTCCGTGAGCATCTCTTGAAGTTCCGGATACCAAGTCCTTCTCGGCCAATCGGGAACCACTAGTATTGTTCTTACTCTTCTTTGCCGTATGATCTTCAATACCTTTGGTATGAGCGGCAGAGGAGGAAACACATACACTGACTGGTACACCCAAGGAGTTACCAGTGCGTCCACAGCTATTGCCTGTGGATCTCTTGACCTGGCGCAATATTTGTCCAGTTTCTTGTTGAGGCGAGACGCCATCATGTCTACAATTGGTCTTTCCCAACGGTCTATTAACATGTTGAAGACTTCTGGATGTAGACCCCACTCTCCCGGATGAAGATCGTGTCTGCTGAGGAAGTCTGCTTCCCAGTTGTCCACGCCCGGGATGAACACTGCTGACAGTGCTATCACGTGATTCTCCGCCCAGCGAAGAATCTTGGCAGCTTCTGCCATTGCACTCCTGCTTCTTGTGCCGCCCTGCCTGTTTACATGGGCGACCGCCGTGATGTTGTCCGACTGAATCAACACCGGCTTTCCTTGCAGGAGAAGTTCCGCCTGGCTTAGAGCATTGTAGATTGCTCTTAGTTCCAGAATGTTTATGTGAAGAGACTTTTCCAGACTCGTCCATACTCCCTGGAAGTTTCTTCCTTGTGTGACTGCTCCCCAGCCTCTCAGGCTGGCGTCCGTGGTCACCAGGATCCAATCCTGAATGCCGAATCTGCGGCCTTCTAATAGGTGAGCCTTCTGCAACCACCACAGAAGTGACACCCTTGTCTTTGGTGACAGGGTTATTCGCAGGTGCATCTGCAGATGCGACCCTGACCATTTGTCCAACAGATCCCTTTGGAATATTCTTGCATGGAATCTGCCGAATGGAATTGCTTCGTAAGAAGCCACCATTTTTCCCAGGACTCTTGTGCATTGATGTACTGACACTTTTCCTGGTTTTAGGAGGTTCCTGACCAGATCGGATAACTCCTTGGCTTTTTCCTCTGGAAGGAAAACCTTTTTCTGAACCGTGTCCAGAATCATTCCTAGGAACAGCAGACGAGTTGTCGGGATTAAATGGGATTTTGGAATATTCAGAATCCACCCGTGTTGTCTTAGCACCTCTTGAGATAGTGCTAAAGCTGTCTCCAGCTGTTCTCTGGACCTTGCCCTTATTAGGAGATCGTCCAAGTATGGGATAACTAATACGCCTTTTCTTCGAAGAAGAATCATCATCTCGGCCATTACCTTGGTAAAGACCCGAGGCGCCGTGGACAATCCGAACGGCAGCGTCTGAAACTGATAGTGACAGTTTTGAACAATGAACCTGAGGTACCCCTGGTGTGCGGGGTAAATCGGAACGTGTAGATACGCATCCTTGATGTCCAAGGATACCATAAAGTCCCCTTCTTCCAGGTTCGCTATCACTGCTCTGAGTGACTCCATCTTGAACTTGAACTTTTTTATGTAGAGGTTCAAGGACTTCAGATTTAGAATAGGCCTTACCGAGCCATCCGGCTTCGGTACCACAAATAGAGTGGAATAATACCCCTTTCCTTGTTGTAATAGGGGTACTTTGACTATCACCTGCTGAGCGTACAGCTTGTGAATGGCTTCCAACACCCTCTCCCTTTCGGAAGAGACGGTTGGTAAAGCAGACTTCAGGAAACGATGAGGAGGATCCGTCTCTAATTCCAACCTGTACCCCTGAGATATTATCTGCAGGATCCAGGGGTCTACCTGCGAGTGAGCCCACTGCGCGCTGTAATTTTTGAGACGGCCCCCCACTGTCCCCGAGTCCGCTTGAGAGGCCCCAGCGTCATGCTGAGGTTTTTGCAGGAGCCGGGGAGGGCTTCTGTTCCTGGGAAGGAGCTGCCTGTTGGTGTCTCTTCCCTCTTCCTCTGCCTCGTGGCAGGTACGACAAGCCCTTTGCTCTCTTATTTTTGTAGGAGCGAAAAGGCTGCGGTTGAAAGGTCGGTGCCTTTCTCTGTTGGGGAGTGACTTGAGGTAAAAAAGTGGATTTCCCGGCAGTAGCCGTGGCCACCAAGTCTGATAGACCAACTCCAAATAACTCCTCCCCTTTATACGGCAAAACCTCCATGTGACGTTTTGAATCCGCATCGCCTGTCCACTGTCGTGTCCATAAGGCTCTTCTGGCTGAAATGGACATAGCACTCACCCGAGATGCCAGTGTGCAAATATCCCTCTGTGCATCACGCATATAGATAAATGCATCCTTTATTTGTTCTAACGACAGTAAAACATTGTCCCTATCTAGGGTATCAATATTTTCAATCAGGGATTCTGACCAAACTACTCCAGCACTGCACATCCAGGCAGTTGCTATAGCTGGTCGTAGTATAACACCTGCATGTGTGTATATATTCTTTTGAATAACTTCCATCTTTCTATCTGATGGATCCTTAAGTGCGGCCGTCTCAGGAGAGGGTAACGCCACTTGTTTGGATAAGCGTGTGAGCGCCTTGTCCACCTTAGGGGGTGTTTCCCAGCGCGCCCTAACCTCTGGCGGGAAAGGGTATAATGCCAATAACTTTTTTGAAATTATCAACTTTTTATCAGGAGCAACCCACGCTTCATCACACACGTCATTTAATTCTTCTGATTCAGGAAAAACTGTTTGTAGTTTTTTCACACCATACATAATACCCTGTTTTACGGTATCTGTAGTATCAGCTAAATGTAACGTCTCCTTCATTGCCAAAATCATATAACGTGTGGCCCTACTGGAAAATACGTTTGAATTTCTACCGTCGTCACTGGAATCAGTGCCCGTGTCTGGGTCTGTGTCGACCGACTGAGGCAAAGGGCGTTTTACAGCCCCTGACGGTGTTTGAGGCGCCTGGACAGGCATTAATTGATTGTCCGGCCGCCTCATGTCCTCAACTGACTGTTTAAGGGAAGATAAACCATCACGTAATTCCACAAATAAAGGCATCCATTCTGGTGTCGACCCCCTGGGGGGTGACATCTGCATATTTGGCAATTGCTCCGCCTCCACACCAATATCGTCCTCATACATGTCGACACCACGTACCGACACACACCGCAAACTCACAGGGAATGCTCTAATGAAGACAGGACCCACTAGCCCTTTTGGGGAGACAGAGGGAGAGTCTGCCAGCACACACCACAAAGCGCTATATATACAAGGGATATCCTTATATTAAGTGCTCCCTTATAGCTGCTTTAATATATATATATATATAGCCATTAATGTGCCCCCCCTCTCTGTTTTACCCTGTTTCTGTAGTGCAGTGCAGGGGAGAGACCTGGGAGCCGTTCTGACCAGCGGAGCTGTGACAGAAAATGGCGCCGTGTGCTGAGGAGATAGGCCCCGCCCCTTTTTCGGCGGGTTCTTCTCCCGCTATTTTTCCAGTCAGGCAGGGGTTAAATATCTCCATATAGCCCCTATGGGCTATATGTGAGGTATTTTTAGCCTTGTATAAGGTTTATATTTGCCTCTCAGAGCGCCCCCCCCCAGCGCTCTGCACCCTCAGTGACTGCCCAGTGAAGTGTGCTGAGAGGAAAATGGCGCACAGCTGCAGTGCTGTGCGCTACCTTATGAAGACTGAGGAGTCTTCAGCCGCCGGTTTCCGGACCTCTTCACGCTTCAGCATCTGCAAGGGGGTCGGCGGCGCGGCTCCGGGACCGGACTCCACGGCTGGGCCTGTGTTCGATCCCTCTGGAGCTAATGGTGTCCAGTAGCCAAGCAGCAAATCCACTCTGCATGCAGGTGAGTTTACTACTTTCCCCCTAAGTCCCACGTTGCAGTGATCCTGTTGCCAGCAGGACTCACTGTAAAGAAAAAAAAAACCTAAACTAAACTTTCTCTAAGCAGCTCTTTAGGAGAGCCACCTAGATTGCACCCTTCTCGTTCGGGCACAAAATCTAACTGGAGTCTGGAGGAGGGTCATGGGGGGAGGAGCCAGTGCACACCACCTGACCTAGTAAAGCTTTACTTTTTTGTGCCCTGTCTCCTGCGGAGCCGCTATTCCCCATGGTCCTTTCAGGAACCCCAGCATCCACTTAGGACGATAGAGAAAAGGGGTTTCTCCCGGAGGAGAAGTCCAAGGAGTTGTCGTCTCTAGACAGAGACCTCCTAATACAAATACAGGTGTCGGTGCATCAATGCACGCGAGCCCTGGGAAAGATGGTAGCTTCTTACGAAGAAATTCCATTCGCCAGGTCCCATGCAAGGATCTTCCAGTGGGATCTGTTGGACAAGTGGTCCGGGTCGCATCTTCAGATGCATCGGCGGATAACCCTGTCTCCAAGGGCCAGGGTGTCGCTGTTGTGGTGGCTGCAGAGTGCTCATCTTCTAGAGGGCCGCAGATTCGGCATACAGGACTGGGTCCTGGTGACCACGGATGCCAACCTTCGAGGCTGGGGGGCAGTCACACAGGGAAGAAACTTCCAAGGACTATGGACAAGTCAGGAGACTTCCCTACACAAAAATATTCTGGAACTAAGGGCCATTTACAATGCCCTAAGTCAGGCTAGACCCCTGCTTCAACACCGGCCGGTACTGATCCAGTCAGACAACATCACGGCGGTCGCTCATGTAAACCGACAGGGCGGCACAAGAAGCAGGATGGCGATGGCAGAAGCCACAAGGATTCTCCGATGGGCGGAAAATCATGTGTTAGCACTGTCAGCAGTGTTCATTCCCGGAGTGGATAACTGGGAAGCAGACTCTCAGCAAACACGACCTCCACCCGGGAGAGGGGGGACTTCATCCAGAAGTCTTCCAAATGATTGTACACCGTTGGGAAAGGCCACAGGTGGACATGATGGCGTCCCGCCTCAAAAAAAATAAGAATTTACTTACCGATAATTCTATTTCTCGTAGTCCGTAGTGGATGCTGGGGACTCCGTCAGGACCATGGGGAATAGCGGCTCCGCAGGAGACAGGGCACAAAAGTAAAAGCTTTAGGATCAGGTGGTGTGCACTGGCTCCTCCCCCATGACCCTCCTCCAAGCCTCAGTTAGGATACTGTGCCCGGACGAGCGTACACAATAAGGAAGGATTTTGAATCCCGGGTAAGACTCATACCAGCCACACCAATCACACTGTACAACCTGTGATCTGAACCCAGTTAACAGCATGATAACAGCGGAGCCTCTGAAAAGATGGCTCACAACAATAATAACCCGATTTTTGTAACAATAACTATGTACAAGTATTGCAGACAATCCGCACTTGGGATGGGCGCCCAGCATCCACTACGGACTACGAGAAATAGAATTATCGGTAAGTAAATTCTTATTTTCTCTGACGTCCTAAGTGGATGCTGGGGACTCCGTCAGGACCATGGGGATTATACCAAAGCTCCCAAACGGGCGGGAGAGTGCGGATGACTCTGCAGCACCGAGTGAGAGAACTCCAGGTCCTCCTCAGCCAGGGTGTGCCCCTGACCAAGTAGCAGCTCGGCAAAGTTGTAAAGCAGAGACCCCTCGGGCAGCCGCCCAAGATGAGCCCACCTTCCTTGTGGAATGGGCATTTACATATTTTTGCTGGGGCAGGCTGGCCACAGAATGTGCAAGCTGAATTGTACTACACATCCAACTAGCAATCGTCTGCTTAGAAGCAAGAGCACCCAGTTTGTTGGGTGCATACAGGATAACAGCAAGTCAGTTTTCCTGACTCCAGCCGTCCTGGAAACCTATATTTTCAGGGCCCTGACAACATCTAGCAACTTGGAGTCCTCCAAGTCCCTAGTAGCCGCAGGTACCACAATAAGCTGGTTCAGGTGAAACGCTGACACCACCTTAGGGAGAAACTGGGGACGAGTCCGCAGCTCTGCCCTGTCCGAATGGACAATCAGATATGGGCTTTTGCGAGACAAAGCCGCCAATTCTGACACTCGCCTGGCCGAGGCCAGGGCCAACATCATGGTCACTTTTCCATGTGAGATATTTCAAATCCACAGATTTGAGCGGTTTAAACCAATGTGATTTGAGGAATCCCAGAACTACGTTGAGATCCCACAGTGCCACTGGAGGCACAAAAGGGGGTTGTATATGCAGTACTCCCTTGACAAACTTCTGGACTTCAGGAACTGAAGCCAATTCTTTCTGGAAGAAAATCGACAGGGCCGAAATTTGAACCTTAATGGACCCCAATTTGAGGCCCATAGACACTCCTGTTTGCAGGAAATGCAGGAATCGACAGAGTTGAAATTTCTTCATGGGGCCTTCCTGGCCTCACACCACGCAACATATTTTCGCCACATGTGGTGATAATGTTGTGCGGTCACCTCCTTCCTGGCTTTGACCAGGGTAGGAATGACCTCTTCCGGAATGCCTTTTTCCCTTAGGATCCGGCGTTCAACCGCCATGCCGTCAAACGCAGCCGCGGTAAGTCTTGGAACAGACATGGTACTTGCTGAAGCAAGTCCCTTCTTAGCGGCAGAGGCCATGAGTCCTCTGTGAGCATCTCTTGAAGTTCCGGGTACCAAGTCCTTCTTGGCCAATCCGGAGCCACGAGTATAGTTCTTACTCCTCTACGTCTTATAATTCTCAGTACCTTAGGTATGAGAAGCAGAGGAGGGAACACATACACAGACTGGTACACCCACGGTGTTACCAGAATGTCCACAGCTATTGCCTGAGGGTCTCTTGACTTGGCGCAATACCTGTCCAGTTTTTTGTTCAGGCGGGACGCCATCATGTCCACCTTTGGTCTTTCCCAACGGTTCACAATCATGTGGAAGACTTCCCGATGAAGTCCCCACTCTCCCGGGTGGAGGTCGTGCTGAGGAAGTCTGCTTCCCAGTTGTCCACTCCCGGAATGAACACTGCTGACAGTGCTATCACATGATTTTCCGCCCAGCGAAGAATCCTTGCAGTTTCTGCCATTGCCCTCCTGCTTCTTGTGCCGCCCTGTCTGTTTACGTGGGCGACTGCCGTGATGTTGTCCCACTGGATCAATACCGGCTGACCTTGAAGCAGAGGTCTTGCTAAGCTTAGAGCATTGTAAATTGCTCTTAGCTCCAGGATATTTATGTGGAGAGAAGTCTCCAGACTTGATCACACTCCCTGGAAATTTTTTCCTTGTGTGACTGCTCCCCAGCCTTTCAGGCTGGCATCCGTGGTCACCAGGACCCAGTCCTGAATGCCGAATCTGTGGCCCTTTAGTAGATGAGCACTCTGCAGCCACCACAGAAGAGACACCCTTGTCCTTGGAGGCAGGGTTATCCGCTGATGCATCTGAAGATGCGATCCGGACCATTTTTCCAGCAGATCCCACTGAAAAGTTCTTGCGTGAAATCTGCCGAATGGAATCGCTTCGTAAGAAGCCACCATTTTTCCCAGGACCCTTGTGCAATGATGCACTGACACTTTTCCTGGTTTTAGGAGGTTCCTGACTAGCTCGGATAACTCCCTGGCTTTCTCCTCCGGGAGAAACACCTTTTTCTGGACTGTGTCCAGAATCATCCCTAGGAACAGCAGACGTGTCGTCGGAGACAGCTGCGATTTTGGAATATTTAGAATCCACCCGTGCTGTCGTAGAACTACTTGAGATAGTGCTACTCCGACCTCCAACTGTTCTCTGGACCTTGCCCTTATCAGGAGATCGTCCAAGTAAGGGATAATTAAGACGCCTTTTCTTTGAAGAAGAATCATCATTTCGGCCATTACCTTGGTAAAGACCCGGGGTGCCGTGGACAATCCAAACGGCAGCGTCTGAAACTGATAGTGACAGTTTTGTACCACGAACCTGAGGTACCCTTGGTGAGAAGGGCAAATTGGGACATGGAGGTAAGCATCCTTGATGTCCAGGGACATCATATAGTCCCCTTCTTCCTGGTTCGCTATCACTGCTCCGAGTGACTCCATCTTGATTTGAACCTTTGTATGTAAATGTTCAAATATTTCAGATTTAGAATAGGTCTCACCGAGCCGTCTGGCTTCAGTACCACAATATAGTGTGGAATAATACCCCTTTCCTTGTTGTAGGAGGGGTACTTTGATTATCACCTGCTGGGAATACAGCTTGTGAATTGTTTCCAATACTGCCTCCCTGTCGGAGGGAGACGTTGGTAAAGCAGACTTCAGGAACCTGCGAGGGGGAGACGTCTCGAATCTCCAATCTGTACCCCTGGGATACTACTTGTAGGATCCAGGGGTCCACTTGCGAGTGAGCCCACTGCGCGCTGAAACTCTTGAGACGACCCCCCACCGCACCTGAGTCCGCTTGTACGGCCCCAGCGTCATGCTGAGGACTTGGCAAAAGCGGTGGAGGGCTTCTGTTCCTGGGAATGGGCTGCCTGCTGCAGTCTTCTTCCCTTTCCTCTATCCCTGGGCAGATATGACTGGCCTTTTGCCTGCTTGCCCTTATGGGGACGAAAGGACTGAGGCTGAAAAGACGGTGTCTTTTTCTGCTGAGATGTGACTTGGGGTAAAAAAGGTGGATTTTTCAGCTGTTGCCGTGGCCACCAGGTCCGATGGACCGACCACAAATAACTCCTCCCCTTTATACGGCAATACTTCCATGTGCCGTTTGGAATCTGCATCACCTGACCACTGTCGTGTCCATAAACATCTTCTGGCAGATATGGACATCGCACTTACTCTTGATGCCAGAGTGCAAATGTCCCTCTGTGCATCTCGCATATATAGAAATGCATCCTTTAAATGCTCTATAGTCAATAAAATACTGTCCCTGTCAAGGGTATCAATATTTTCAGTCAGGGAATCCGACCAAGCCACCCCAGCGCTGCACATCCAGGCTGAGGCGATCGCTGGTCGCAGTATAACACCAGTATGTGTGTATATACTTTTTAGGATATTTTCCAGCCTCCTATCAGCTGGCTCCTTGAGGGCGGCCGTATCTGGAGACGGTAACGCCACTTGTTTTGATAAGCGTGTGAGCGCCTTATCCACCCTAAGGGGTGTTTCCCAACGCGCCCTAACTTCTGGCGGGAAAGGGTATAACGCCAATAATTTTCTATCGGGGGAAACCCACGCATCATCACACACTTCATTTAATTTATCTGATTCAGGAAAAACTACAGGTAGTTTTTTCACACCCCACATAATACCCTCTTTTGTGGTACTTGTAGTATCAGAAATATGTAACACCTCCTTCATTGCCCTTAACATGTAACGTGTGGCCCAAATGGAAAATACGTTTGTTTCTTCACCGTCGACACTGGAGTCAGTGTCTGTGTCGACCGACTGAGGTAAATGGGCGTTTTAAAGCCCCTGACGGTGTTTGAGACGCCTGGACAGGTACTAATTGGTTTGCCGGCCGTCTCATGTCGTCAACCGACCTTGCAGCGTGTTGACATTATCACGTAATTCCCTAAATAAGCCATCCATTCCGGTGTCGACTCCCTAGAGAGTGACATCACCATTACAGGCAATTTGCTCCGCCTCCTCACCAACATCGTCCTCATACATGTCGACACACACGTACCGACACACAGCACACACACAGGGAATGCTCTGATAGAGGACAGGACCCCACTAGCCCTTTGGGGAGACAGAGGGAGAGTTTGCCAGCACACACCAAAACGCTATATTATACAGGGACAACCTTATATAAGTGTTTTCCCTTATAGCATCTTAATATATAATAATATCGCCAAATAAGTGCCCCCCCTCTCTGTTTTAACCCTGTTTCTGTAGTGCAGTGCAGGGGAGAGCCTGGGAGCCTTCCTAGCAGCGGAGCTGTGTAGGAAAATGGCGCTGTGTGCCGAGGAGAATAGGCCCCGCCCCCTTTTCGGCGGACTTCTTCTCCCGTTTTTCTGACAACCTGGCAGGGGTTAAATACATCCATATAGCCCCAGGGGCTATATGTGATGTATTTTTAGCCAGCATAGGTACTTTCATTGCTGCCCAGGGCGCCCCCCCAAGCGCCCTGCACCCTCAGTGACCGTTGGTGTGAAGTGTGCTGAGAGCAATGGCGCACAGCTGCAGTGCTGTGCGCTACCTCATGAAGACTGAGAAGTCTTCAGCCGCCGATTTCTGGACCTCTTCTCTCTTCAGCATCTGCAAGGGGGTCGGCGGCGCTGCTCCGGTGACCCATCCAGGCTGTACCTGTGATCGTCCCTCTGGAGCTAGTGTCCAGTAGCCTAAGAAGCCAATCCATCCTGCACGCAGGTGAGTTCACTTCTTCTCCCCTAAGTCCCTCGTTGCAGTGAGCCTGTTGCCAGCAGGACTCACTGAAAATAAAAAACCTAACAAAACTTTTACTCTAAGCAGCTCTTTAGGAGAGCAACCTAGATTGCACCCTTCTCGGCCGGGCACAAAAACCTAACTGAGGCTTGGAGGAGGGTCATAGGGGGAGGAGCCAGTGCACACCACCTGATCCTAAAGCTTTTACTTTTGTGCCCTGTCTCCTGCGGAGCCGCTATTCCCCATGGTCCTGACGGAGTCCCCAGCATCCACTTAGGACGTCAGAGAAAAGCTAAAAAGATATTGCGCCAGGTCAAGGGACCCTCAGGCGATAGCTGTGGACGCTCTGGTTACACCGTGGGTGTACCAGTCGGTGTATGTGTTCCCTTCTCTGCCTTTCATACCCAGGGTAATGAGAATAATAAGAAGGAGAGGAGTAAGAACTATACTCATTGTTCCGGATTGGCCAAGAAGAGCTTGGTACCCAGAACAACAAGAAATGATCTGAGGACCATGGCCTCTGCCGCTCAGACAGGACCTGCTACAGCAGGGGGCCTGTCTGTTCCAAGACGTACCGCGGCTGCGTTTGACGGCATGGCGGTTGAACGCCGGATCCCGAAGGAAAAGGGCATTCCGGAGGAAGTTATTCCTACGCTAATTAAAGCTAGGAAAGAAGTGAACGCAAACCATTATCACCGCATATGGCGGAAATATGTTGCGTGCTGTGAGGCCAGGAAGGCCCCCACGGAGGAATTTCAGCTAGGTCGATTTCTGCACTTCCTACAGTCAGGGGTGACTATGGGCCTAAAATTGGGTTCCATTAAGGTCCAGATTTCGGCTCTATCGATTTTCTTCAAAAATAGTACCGACTTCACTGCCTGAAGTTCAGACTTTTGTTAAGGGAGTGCTGCATAGTCAGCCCCAGTTTGTGCCTCCAGTGGCACCGTGGGATCTCAACGTGGTGTTGGATTTCCTGAAGTCGCATTGGGTTGAGCCACTTAAATCCGTGGAGCTAAAATACCTCACGTGGAAAGTGGTCATGCTGTTGGCCTTGGCGTCGGCCAGGCGTGTATCGGAATTAGCGGCTTTATCATGCAAAAGCCCTTATCTAATTTTTTTATATGGATAGGGCGGAATTGAGGACTCGTTCCCAATTTCTTCCTAAGGTGGTATCAGTTTTTCATGTGAACTAACCTATTGTGGTGCCTGCGGCTACTTGGGACTTGGAGGATTCCAAGTTACTGGACGTAGTCAGGGCCCCGAAAAAAATATGTTTCCAGGACGGCTGGAGTCAGGAAAACTGACTCGTTATTTATCCTGTATGCACCCAACAAGCTGGGTGCTCCTGCTTCTAAGCAGACTATTGCTCGCTGGATCTGTAGCACGATTCAACTTGCACATTCTGCGACTGGACTGCCGCACCCTAAATCTGTAAAAGCCCATTCCACAAGGGAAGTGGGCTCTTCTTGGGCGGCTGCCCGAGGGGTCTCGGCTTTACGAATTTGCAGAGCTGTTACTTGGTCGGGTTTAAACACTTTGGCACGAGTCTACAAGTTTGATACCCTGGCTGAGGAGGACCTAGAGTTTGCTCATTCGGTGCTGCAGAGTCATCCGCACTCTCCCACCCGTTTGGGAGCTTTGGTATAATCCCCATGGTCCTTACGGAGTCCCAGCATCCACTTAGGACGTCAGAGAAAATAAGATTTTACTCACCGGTAAATCTATTTCTCGTAGTCTGTAGTGGATGCTGGGCGCCCATCCCAAGTGCGGATTGTCTGCAATACTTGTATATAGTTATTGCCTAACTAAAGGGTTATTGTTGAGCCATCTGTTGAGAGGCTCAGTTATATTTCATACTGTTAACTGGGTATAGTATCACGAGTTATATGGTGTGATTGGTGTGGCTGGTATGAGTCTTACCCGGGATTCAAAATCCTTCCTTATTGTGTCAGCTCTTCCGGGCACAGTATCTTAACTGAGGTCTGGAGGAGGGTCATAGTGGGAGGAGCCAATGCACACCAGGTAGTCCTAAAGCTCTCTTTAGTTGTGCCCAGTCTCCTGCGGAGCCGCTATTCCCCATGGTCCTTACGGAGTCCCAGCATCCACTACGGACTACGAGAAATAGATTTACCGGTGAGTAAAATCTTATTTTTTTTTTTCTTGTTTAAGCCTACTGGACATTGAAGGACACAGACTGTGGGGGCTGCATGAGTCTCGACAGATAACAGCAAAATAACTTCCATTCAGCTGCATAGCACGCTAACAGAATACCAGACATATTCTCTGAAGAGAAGGAAAGTTTTACACCTACAGTATATGAGCAGTTTTCATAAGTGACAACTTGTTTTGTTATTAATAATGTTATTTATATAGCACTTTTCCCCTTCACATTTGCCTTTACAACACAAAATACAAAACAAGCTCAACAGTAGATTTTAGCTAAATGCAGAGTAAATAGGTAAGCCTTCAGTCTATTTTTGAGTAGAGGCTTCTCAAACTGTTCGGGGCAGAGAGTTCCATAGAGTCGGAGCCACAAAGCTGAAAGTTCGACCACCAGATGAATTCATGGTGATTCTAGGTACTGTTAGTAGTCCTTCATCTACAGATTGCGTACTGTCCCACTTGATTACTTCAATCAGAAGCTGCTTCAAGTACCTTGGGCCCTGGTCATGTAGGGCTTTGAAAGTGAGTAAGCCAATATTGAAAACTATTTGACATATGAAGCCCCGCACACACTGGGTGACAAAGTAGACGACATGAAGGATAATCTAAAAGATCTATTGTTCATATAGTCTAGTGTGTATGCCTTAACGATGTGCGCACCTACAGGTTGTTCTCGTTCCGGCATTATCCACGTGTTTTCCACCAAGTCGGAATTGCCAACTTGTCGGAAAAATGGCAGGGGTATTGAATAGGTCGGAACCGTTTCCGACCTAAAAAAGTCGGAAGCCGACGTCTTTCCAACAAGACGGCAGTTCCGACAGTAATTGAATACCCCGTATGCTGCAATCTTGTCCTGTGACCTATCATAAGGGATTCTGTTTTATCAGGGTCAAGGGTCACACATTAAAGGGATCCTTTAGCGTGTGAACACATGAACTATGCGTCGGTCTAGCAAGAGTCCGATACAATGTAATGATATATCGTGACCGTGTACACACTGCACAATCCACTCTACTAGGACAATATATAAACTGGTAATGTTGCCCCCACCCATCGTACGAAGCATCGTCCCATCTGACATGCAGCACATCAGATGGGAGATGCAACCAGACAATTCTAAGGATGAATAAGGGAGTACACACTATACTATGATCATATTGGCCAATATATTGTATAGTGTGTACCAGCATTCCACTCTTTAAAACAAGAATAAAAAAAGATCCAGACATCACACAAAGACCAATCATTTTGATAATGAGAAACAGGAATTACACTACAAAGTTTTGCAGCCTTAATATCTTGCAGCAGGAAGTGAGGCAGGATGCAACCCAGGCTCCAGGAATAACACGGCAGCCTGACATCCTGTACTGGAAAAGCAATTGTAATAGTCAGTAACTGCTCTGATTAGCAATTGGCAACATGCACAGAGCTGCTACAATTTGAGTCAGGACTCTAAACTTCAATAAGCCATGCTAAGAATACAGTGACCTTCAATAATAGCATGCTAGCAAGCAGTTAAAAGTTACTGCCCACATAACAGTTTGGAAGGGGTGAAGATGTGGGGGGGTTAGTTTAAAAAATAATGTATATATGAGGGCTATAGAAGGGCAGCAGAACTTACGTAGTTTTCACATAGGGCAGTGACAAAGGGCTTAGAATGGGGAACTGCATCAATCTATGACAGCTGGTTTTCACCGTTTGCAGGAAGGGCAGAATGGTGTTGAAGTAGAACTGTTTTATATGTAAGAATGTGGATGAAAAGCAGTGATTTGGGTGTAATGAACAGGGAGCCAGGATGTAGAGTTCAGTCTAGCTGCAGGGTGCTGATCAGTGAGAACATATTTTAATAGGCAAAGATGTACACAGGATGAAATGCTACAACCAAATGATGTCTAAAATTTTTCCCTTCAAAATTAAAAGATGCCTTTCACTCCTCTTCTTTACCATGTGTCCCCTTATAATCCCTCCCCCTCCTCCTTCCACCCCCCTCCCCTCTTTTTCTTACTGGGTTCTCCTTCTAGGCATCACTTTGTCTTTTTCATGTTTTCCTTTTCCTATCAATTTTAATAATTACGGTATTCTAATATTTTTTGAGATGTGTTTATCGTCTTGTCAGACTTTTTGTTGCACTGTATTATCAGTGCAACAAAAATTAATGCATCTCACCGCTCCGTTCTATTGTTGAATTGTTCAGATTTTCCAAAAGATGACATATGCGATTGTCTGTATTCTCCACCCTGCGAACTAACGCGATTGTTGACTTCCTATTCCAGTCATGTATTATTCTTTATAACCCAATAAAACATTTTTTTTTTTTAATAAACAAAGGACACCCTCCTCACTGATCAGCACCCTGCAGCTAGATATGAGAATGGTCTTACTTCTACATAAAAAAGCACATGTTGCATCTAGCACTTCTTGCTGTGCATGAGCTCGATGTCAGGACTGGCCAGGAGCTATGGCTCCTGCTGGAATGACTGGAGAATCAAACTCGTACTATTTCTTTGTATTAATTATCCTAAATATATTACTGGATATTTGCCTAGGTGTGATGTTCCCAAGTCCATTGTATGGAGGAGGGTGGGTGAGGGACTTGAAGATCATAGATGGCTACTTTATCAGAGTAAATATACCTGGAGTAGTTTACTTGGTGCACAGGGTGAGCTATTCTTGCAGCTTATTGCAATATAACTGAGTGAACGTTACTTTATTTAATCGATGCATAAGAAAAATGAGAGCGAGTTGAGCATGGTTTACAGTCCGTCGGCATGTAATACGTCCTTATATTTATTGGGACTGGCTGTAGGAAAAGAAATTGCAACATTAGCTGGACAGATTATCCCTATGCAGAGACTAGCACTACACTAATTCACAAAGCTGGGTCAGACCTAAACAATGGGGCAGTGTGCAACTGTGTTGTACAGATTAGAGTCCAGGATGAGGAGGAGCATGCCCCTTTAGAGGCCTTCCCGAAATGTTATGTTGTGGCCAATGGAGGTTAGAACCTATGTACAACACAACCACACTTACACAAATTAAGTAAGATAAGCAGCGTGCAGTAAAAAATGGGTTTCAAGAACAAACCACTACTTCTGTTAAATACAAGGAAAGAGAATAAAAAAAATCACAGTGGGTGTCAGTATAAATTTGATGAAATTCACTGTTAAGTTGGGTACATACCTTTTCAGCTGATTGCGTCAACGCTCTTATGCGCTGTTTAATATTTGCCAGCCCAACACCTCGATCCAATAGAAGCCCATACGTACTAAGGTGGCTATTCAGAGTCAATCGCTGTTTTGCGAAAACACAAACGGACGATTTTCGTTCGTCTGTGCTGAGTCTGCATTGCACAAGTGTGGGGTTTACAATGCGACCGCATCCCTAAAGGATGCGATCGCAATGTGATTGACTGGCGGTGGTGCAGAAAACACAGGCGTCCCATGGTTGTTTTCGGGGCGGTTGGGTACGTCGCCTGCGTTTCCTGCAATAGGAAATTTGGCGCCGATGCGCTTGCATACACAGACTAGCTGTGCATGCACTGATCTACCTCTACTTCACAATTTCTGTGATGCAATCGCAATCAAATTGCAATTGCATCACAGGGCGGCGCTACACATGCTGGGTGGCCTCCAGCATGCGATTTTATCAGTAGCAGTTTTGGATTTTTAGCAAAACTGCCACGGAGACTGAAGAGCACCCCAAGTTATTTCTAGCACATGGTGTATGGGGCTCGCTGGTGGTCAAGCTGGGGACACAGTACTCAGCTGATCGGGAGCATTCACCCAGTCAGCTGAGTGATCGAGAAGGGGCAGACTAGATGGGCCAAGTGGTTCTTATCTGCCGTCAAATTCTATGTTACCCAGCTTTAGTGACTTCTTGGGCCTAATGTAGACAAGACCTCATGTTGCAGTGATCCTATTGCAAGCCCCAAGAAAAGAAACACCATGTTTAGTGCTCCCTCGTTTAGTAGATATGGGGGGAGAAGGAGATGTATTATAAAGGCACGGATCGTGCCGCTATAACACTTCCTGCTACACCTCATTGCAGAAGAGAAGCAGGAAGGAACATCAACAAGATGTGTAAACATTTTGTCTGCTGAAGCGAGGTAGTGAAAATTCCCCCCTCCAGCGATGCCTGCCTGAGCACACAGCACATCAGGTTACTACTGATGTGCTGTGTCTTCCTGCTCGTGCGGCTCCAGTGCGTGAGATTTCGCATGCAGCACGGAGCCGGCAGCCAGGGACAGTGCTGTCCCTGGCTGTGGTGTATGGTCAACGACACCTGCAACTGTCCAAATCGATAGCTGCAAGTGTCGGAATGGTCAGTGCACACAGTATCTTGTAGATAGTCTCCCTGCCTATATCAGTACTGCTATCATTCAGCATACTTCTTTCTTTATACATGGAGAAGAAGTGGTATCAGTACACATAACGTGCGCGGATATGGCTTCTGCCCCATAACAAGTGTTCTTACATTTTATTTAGCACGTGGGGCTTTCTGTATGTACTGTAGGAAACAGAGTAAGCAGGAATACAGATGATGCACACGTAAAGTGGAGAACAAATTAATAATCGTCATACATGAGCAGTAGCAGTGTGGGAATCACTTTGTTATGTGTATGAATGCATTACAGCAGCAACTCATGGGGGGCAGATGTACCAAGCCTTGGAGAGAGTGATAAAGTACCAATCAGTTCCTGACATTTTTAAAACACAGCCTATAACATGGCAGTTAGGAGCTGATTGGTTGGTACTTTGACTCTCTCCAAGGTTTAATACATCTACCCCAGCGAGTGAAAAGCCACTTTCCAGCCAGGGAATTACTCCCTTGCAGAGCAGCTGCTATCTGGAAAAACAATGAGGCAATTCATCCCATGTGCTAATACACGTTTGATTCCCAGCTCTATTCTCTCTGCCGATCTGCTCCAACCAACTACATTTTGATTGCATTTGGCAGTCTCACATTCTACATGTTAGGCATATGTAGATTGTGTTTCTCTGATCAAGTAAACAAGATGTGACATCATTAAACCCAAGTAAACAGAATGTATATGAACGTCAACATTATACTTACCCACATAGTGTACAACTACTTTCTGGCCCTTCTTTGGGAATGTTTGTCCTAAGAGAGAATGGATACATTATTATTATTATTAACATAATGGGATCTGAAATGCTTGCAACTTATACATGGGGACACTGGACAAAGGTACTCTCAGATTTACTAGGCTGATGCAAGGTTAAGAGAATGCACATTAAAAAGATCAATGAGTTTAGTAACACTTGGCAACATACACAGGCTATATGAACGATATCGTTCATGTTCATGTTGTTTAGTGTGCATGCACCAACAATCAGTGTCCCTGCGGTCATTCATTGTTGGTTTTCCCTTGTTCAGCATAGCAAGCCAATTTGATGGGCGTTAATCGTTGTAGACGATCATCATCCAAATCGGAAACATCGCCAAGTATGTAGGGCCCATAACAGTATCACTCTTATTCCTTCTGTCAATTAAAGATTTTATTAAATCTAGCACAGCCCCTAATCTTGTCTAATCCCTACAAATGCAGAATGTAGAGAACACGTGATTATTAAAAACTAAATCCCTACTTACCGAATTTAAATAAACCCCCAAATATTCCAGAAGGCTGCAGAACTGGCTGGTGGACCCCTATCTGTCCCTAACCAGACAAAAGACCTCTACAGGCAGCTCATAACACACAATGCTGTGGGGCTTCTGGCTACAGATACCACCAGGGAGGCATATTTGGTAAATGGTGGTTACACAAAAGATGAGACCCCTTCTATTTATACAAAGGGTGGAAAGTACCCCCATGTAGATTATATGTAGTCCTGTCTACACCACCCCTACCATTATATCATAACCATAATGAAGACCAATGCTATCCAACCTGGCACAGTCCTGGGATTACATGGGTGGCCCTCTACCTTCCAATAGAGATAATGCAGTAACATACAGCAGGGATGGAAAGCATGCAGCCCCAACCCAGAGGCCTCACCTGCTGCCCGCTGACAGTCACTACTGATGCAGGTGGGTTATCGCGCCCGCCACAATCTAACCCCCCTGCCCATATACGGTAAAATACACATACAGCCCTATTATGCGACCCCCCATCACCCTTCCTACTGCACATATCTGGGCTACGGCTGAGCACTACACCACGACTACTACACATGGCAATGACATTACCGTCGCCGGGACAGACGCTCTCCACGGTTACTCCCATCCCGGTTCCCGGTCACCGACAATAGCAGATACAGACTTAAAAAAAACAGGCGCCGCCACCGCGTCGGGATACACTGAGAGCGCAGTGACGTAGCTGGCAGTGAGGGCGGAGGCGCCGCGTACGACTCCCTCACCCCATTGGCTCTTTGCTACTTAGTGCCCGGATGGCGTCACGGCGGCATTTTCCTGAAAGACGCATTGTTTGTTGGATGGCGGATATGACGCAGTAATCGTCCATTTGGAATGCTGGCAGGTCTCTTGCTTCCTTTGCTCAAACCGTTCAGCAGAAAGGGAGTTCCCGGGTGGGGTTCCCACTAGAAAAATGGCCGCCTGAGATGCGGTAACACACGGTCACGTGACTCGAGGCCATGTTAGCGAAGTCCTTTGTTAGGTAAGGATTATGATAGTCTAGACCAGCTGTCTAGAGATCTGTGTAATGGATACTACACGATCTTGGGAGCTGTGGTTCTCCTACTGCTGCGCATACAGTGGCTCTAAGCCTGTTGTTTGGGGGAAATGTCAAAGAAACAGTGAGCCAATACTGGCCACAATACTGTGGGGCAGAGGTTATTTAGGGTGAAACTCACTATCTTTACCAGTAGTCATCATGCTTATATCATATTCCCATCCCTTGGCTATACAGAGGTGTAAATGAATGTTGACATATCAATTCCAACCAGCATTGACCAATAGTTGTCATTGTCACAGACTTATGGCTTAGATGAGGATCATGTGCCAGAATTGCTCATTTTTGCAGAGAGTTCTACTAAATAATGTGTGGCCAGTGACTGCTACAAAATGATTGATTTTGCAAAACAATATAAAATTTGTCCCAAATCGCAGTTGTAACGAAATGCTCATCACATTCCCCCAGTTGTTTGATTAGGAAAGTCATAGGTGAGTTCCCAGTTATACTGTAGCTCACACTGACTTTATAAAAACAGAGCATCTATAGAGGTAAATAGTCTCAATCAGGAGGGCACCTCAACTGTAAAACAATAAACTATGCACATACAATTCTGATTTTCTATCAGGTATTACCTGTTGCATTTACGGATTAACCAAAATGCTAAATAAGGAGATTTATGGTAAGAACTTACCTTTGTTAAATCTCTTTCTGCGAGGTGCACTAGGTTCCACAGGGATAACAATCGGGGTGTAGAGTTGGATCTTGATCCGAGGCACCAACAGGCTGAAAGCTTTGACTGTTCCCAGGATGCTTAGCGCCGCCTCCTCTATATCCCCACCTCCAGTGGCTAATGCCATACAAACTCAAAGAAGCTAAGTGCGTCAGGGTGGGCGCCCTGTGGAACCCGGTATCCGTTCACATGGTCGACCATGTTATGGTCGACAGTCATTAGGTCGACCACTATTGGTCGACATTGACATGGTCGACATGGACACATGGTTGACACATGAAAATGGTCGACACATGAAAAGGTCGACATGAGTTTTTTAACTTTTTTTTCTTTTGGGGAACTTTTCCATACTTACCGATCCACGTAGACTACGATTGGAACGGTAATCTGTGCCGAGCGAAGCGGTAGCAGAGCGAAGGCACCATGCCCGAAGCATGGCGAGTGAAGCGGTGCACTAATTGGGGTTCCCAGTCACTTTACGCAAAAAACGACACCAAAAAAAGTTAAAAAAACTCATGTCGACCTTTTCATGTGTCGACCTTTCATGCGTCGACCATTTTAATGTGTCGACCATGTCAATGTCGACCAATAGTGGTCGACCTAATGACTGTCGACCATAACATGGTCGACCATTCATACTGGAACCGTGGAACCCAGTGTACCTCACAGAAACAAAGGTAAGTTCTTACCATAAATCTCCTTTTCTGCAGCAGGGTACACTGGGGTTCCACAGGGATAACATCGGGGATGTCCTAAAGCAGTTCCTCATGGGAGGGGACGCACTGTAGCGGGCACAAGAACCTGGCGTCCAAAGGAGGCATCCTGGGAGGTGGAAGTATCGAAGGCATAGAACCTTATGAACGTGTTCACTGAGGACCACTTAGCTGCCTTGCACAATTATTCAAGGGTCGCACCACGGCGGGCCGCCCAAGAAGGTCCAACAGACCGAGTAGAATGGGCTTTGATGGTAGCAGGAGATGGAGGGTCAGCCTGTACATAAGCATGTGCAATCACCATTCTAATCCATCTGGCCAAGATCTGCTTATTAGCAGGCCAGCCACGGTTATGAAAACCTAAAAGAACAAAGAGAAAATCAGATCTCCGAAGCGAAGCAGTTCTCTTCACATAAATACGGAGACCACGTACCACATCCAAAGACCGCTCTTTGGAGGATTGACCAGGAGAGGTAAAAGCCGGAACCACAATCTCTTGGTTAAGGTGGAAAGATGACACCACCTTAGGCAGATAACCAGGGCGGGTTCTAAGAACCGGCCGGTCACGGTGAAAAATCAGAAAGGGTGACCGACAGGACAGGGCACCCAAGTCTGAAACCCGTCTAGCAGAGGCAACAGCCAGCAAAAACAAGACCTTAAGAGTAAGCCACTTAAAGTCCACAGACTCAAGAGGTTCAAACGGAGATTCTTGTAAGGCATCCAGAACAACCGACAAATCCCAAGGAGCCACAGGCGGGACATAGGGAGGTTGAATCCATAAAACACCCTTAGTGAAAGTATAAACATCAGGCAGAGTCGCAATTTTTCTCTGAAACCATATCGACAAGGCAGAAATATGAACCTTGAGGGAGGCCAGACGAAGGCCTAAGTCCAGGCCCTGTTGCAGGAAAGCCAAAAGTTTGGCAGTACTGAACTTGTATGCGTCATAATGGTTAGTCGCACACCAGGCAAAGTAAGAATTCCAGACCCTATGATAAATCCAAGCAGACGCCGGCTTACGGGCCTTTAACATAGTTTGAATGACCGCCTCAGAAAATCCCTTGGCCCTCAGTACAGAAGCTTCAAGAGCCACACCGTCAAAGCCAGCCAGGCCAAATCCTGGTAGACACAAGGGCCCTGAACGAGGAGGTCTGGGCATTGCAGAAGTAGAAGAGGACGCTCTATCGAGAGACCCTGCAGGTCTGAGAACCAATGCCATCTGGCCACACTGGAGCGATTAGAAGTGGTATTCCTCCTTCTTGCTTGAACTTCCTTATCACCCTGGGCAGAAGTGACACCGGAGGGAACACGTACGGCAGCTGAAAGTTCCATGGAATTGCCAGGGCGTTCACGAACGCTGCTTGAGGATCCCTTGTCCTTGCTCTGAAGACCAGAACTTTGTGTTTTTGTCGAGATGCCATTAGGTCTACATCTGGTAGGCCCCACTTGTCCACTAGGAGTTGAAAGACTTCCGGATGAAGACTCCACTCTCTGGCGTGTACGTCCTGACTACTGAGGAAGTCCGCTTCCCAGTTGAGGACTCCCGGAATGAACACTGCCAATATGGCTGGTAGATGGCGTTCCGCCCAACAAAGGATTTTTGATACTTCCATCATTGCCATGCGGCTTCGAGTGCCGCCTTGATGATTTATGTATGCCACCATGGTGGCATTGTCTGACTGTACTTGAACAGGCCTGTTCGGTACCAGAGGCAGGACTAGAGTCAACGCATTGAACACTGCCCGCAATTCTAGAATGTGTATCGGGAGGAGAGATTCCTGCCTGGTCCACCGACCCTGGAGAGAGTGTTGCTCTAACACCGCGCCCCAGCCCCACAGACTGGCATTCGTCGTCAGAAGGACCCAGTTGGATATCCAGAAGGGACGACCCCTGCTCAATTGCTAGTCCTGTAGCCACCTCAGTGACAGGCGCACCTCCAGAGTCCATGTGAGTCCTGATCCGGTGAGGCAGGCCATCCCACTCAGAGAGTATCAACTTCTGCAGAGGGCGGGAATGAAATTGAGCATACTCCACCATCTCAAAAGCCGACACCATGAGGCCTAGTACTTGCATCGCAGAGTGTATCGACACATGTGGGCGAGAGAGGAAGCATCTTATCTTGTCCTGAAGTTTCAGGACCTTCTCCAGAGACAAAAACAACCGCTGATTGTGGGTGTCCATTAGTGCTCCCAGGTGCACCATACTCTGAGCAGGGACCAGGGAAGATTTCTTCCAGTTGATGCGCCACCCGTGGGCTTGCAGGAATTGGACCGTCCATTCCAGATGACAGAGGAGAACCTCTGGAGAGTTCGCCAGGATCAACAAGTCATCCAGATACGGCAGGATCCTGATATCCTGACGGCGGAGTGGAGCTGTCATGACCGCCATGACCTTGGTGAAAATTCTTGGAACCGTGGTCAGACCAAAAGGTAAGTCCTGGAATTGAAAATGGAGATTGCCAATAGCAAACCGCAGGTATTGCTGATGCGACACTGCAATAGGTATATGCAGGTAAGCATCCTGTATGTCCAGGGATACCATATAGTCCTTGGGCTCCAAAGCCAGAACAATAGAGCGAAGAGTTTCCATACGGAATTTTGAAACTTTCACAAACTTGTTCAAAGACTTGAGGTTGAGAATGGGCCGGGAAGAACCATTCGGCTTCGGAACTAGGAACAGCGTTGAATAGTACCCCCTGCCTCTCTGAGCCAGAGGCACCGGCACTATTATTATTCATTATTATCCTTTATTTATATGGCGCCACCAGGGTTCCGTAGCACCCAATTACAGAGTACATATGCACATAATCAAAACAGGAAAACAGTAACTTACAGTTGAAGACAATATAGGACAAGTACAGGGCAACTAAGCATAACTACACCAGTAAACATAGAGATAAGTTCCAGGTGGCCAAAAAACTGCGGGATCTGGGCAGTTGAGGATTATTAAAGTAAGAAACGTATAAGCACATGAGGGAAGAGGGCCCTACTCGTGAGAGCTTACATTCTAAGGGGAGGGGTAGACAGACAGGGGTGACACAGATGGGGTACATAGAGAGCATGGAACAGAGGGTTAGGTTGAGATTTGGCTAGGTTTGGTAAAGAAATGGGTCCTAAGAGCCCGTTTGAAGTTTTGTAGAGAGGTGGAGAGTCTGAGGGGGAGAGGTAAAGAATTCAAGAGAAAGGGAGCAGCACGTGAAAAATCTTGGAGATAGGAATGGGAGGAAGTAATCAGAAGGCAGGAGAGTCGGCGTGCATTAGCAGAGCGAAGAGGACGGGTGGGAGAGTAAAGGGAGATAAGGTCAGAGATGTAGATGGGAGAGGAGTGGGTGAGAGCTTTGTAAGTGAGTGTGAGAAGTTTGAATTGGATTCTGAAAGGGAAGGGAAGCCAGTGGAGGGCCTGTAGGAGAGGGGAGGTAGACGTAGTGCGTTTGGTGAGGAAGATGAGCCGGGCAGCAGCATTGAGGATAGATTGGAGTGGAGAGAGGTAATTGTCAGGGAGGCCAGTTAGGAGGAGATTACAGTAGTCCAGTCTGGAAATAATCAGTGAGGTGAATAATGATCTTAGTGGCATCCTGTGTGAGAAAAGGTCTGATTCTGGAAATGTTTTTGAGATGAAAATTACAGGTTTGTGAGAGATGCTGAATGTGTGGTTTGAAGGAGAGGGAGGAGTCAAGGATTACGCCAAGACAGCGTACTTGGGGGCTAGGGGAGATAGTCGTGCCATCAATGGATAATGAGATTGTGGGAGGTGAGGCTGTGCGGGAGGGTGGGAAGATGATCAGCTCAGTCTTAGACATGTTGAGCTTAAGAAAGCGCTGAGACATCCAGGAAGAGATAGCAGAAAGACAGTTTGAGGTACGAGTGAGGAGAGCCGTGGAGAGATCAGGGGAGGAGAGGTAGATTTGAGTGTCATCAGCATAGAGGTGGTATTGGAAGTTAAAAGAACTAATGAGTTCACCTAAAGAGGACGTAGAGAGAGAAAAGGAGAGGACCAAGAACAGAGCCTTGGGGGACACCAACAGTTAGTGGAAGTGGGGGGAGGTAGCATCATGAGAGGAGACAGAGAAGGAACGATCAGAGAGGTAGGAGGACAGCCAGGAGAGGGCAGTATCACGCAGACCAAGAGAGTGAAGGATTTGCAGAAGGAGAGGGTGGTCCACAGTGTCAAAAGCAGCAGAGAGGTCAAGAAGAATAAGCAGAGAGTAGTGGCCCATAGATTTGGCTGCATGGAGGTCATTGCAGACTTTTGTGAGGGCAGTTTCAGTGGAGTGGAGAGAACGGAAACCAGACTGGAATGGGTCAAGCAGTGAGTGAGAGGAAAGAAAGGCAGTGAGGCGATTATAGACAATACGCTCAAGAAGTTTGGAGGCAAAGGGGAGGAGAGAGATGGGTCGATAGTTGGAAAGAGTGTTAGGATCAAGGGTAGGTTTTTTAAGAATAGGGGAGACAAGAGCATGCTTGAAGGCAGAGGGGACAGTGCCTGATGAAAGGGAGAGATTGAGAAGGTGGGCAAGATGGGAACAGGCAGAAGGAGAGAGGTAGCGGGGGAGGTGGGAGAGGATAGGGTCGAGCGGGGAGGTTGTGGGGGGGGGGGGGGGACGGATGAGGGCCATGACTTCCTCGCCAGATACATGGGAGAAAGATGTCAGAGTTGGTAAGAGGGAAGGGGAGGGGTGGCAAGGGATGGGTGGTGGCTGGTTGCTGGTCTGGTGGGATGTGATATCCTGACGTATGGAGTCAATCTTGGATGTGAAATAAGTGACAAAGTCAAGAGCAGACAATGAGGAAGGGAGAGGAGGTGGTGGTGGGCAGAGGAGGGAGTTAACAGTGGCAAAGAGGCGCCGGGGGTTGGAAGACTGGGTAGAAATGAGGATTTTGAAGTATGATTGTTTAGCAAGGGAAAGGGCAGTACTGAAGGATGAGAGCATGAATTTGAAATGGAGGAAGTCTGCTTTAGAGCGTGATTTCCTCCACTGTCGCTCGGCAGTACGTGAGCATTTTTGTAGATATCTGGTGCATTTGGTGTGCCAGGGTTGAGGTGTTGATCTGCGAGGGTGAATAGTGGTTGGCGGAGCAACAGAGTCAAGGGCAGAAGTATGAGATGCATTGTATAGGGATGTGGCTTGTTCAGGGCATGTGAGAGAGAGAAGAGGAAAGAGAAGGGAGTCAAACAGGGAGGATAGGGATGAGGTGTCAATAGCCTCAATGTTACGCTTCGTGATGGTAGCCTTAGGAGGGAGAGATGGGGAAGCAGAGATAGATAAGTTGAAAGAGAGCAAGTGGTGGTCAGAGAGGGGAAAAGGGGAATTGGAGAAATCAGAAATATCACAGCGGTGAGTGAAAACCAGATCCAGTGAGCTCCCGTTCACATGGGAGGGTGAGGTGGTCCACTGGGAGAGACCAAGTGAAGAGGTGAGGTTAAAGAGTTTAGAGGCAGGTGATTTTGTGGGGTTATCGATAGGGATGTTGAAATCGCCTAGAATAATGGAGGGAATGTCAGAAGAGAGGAAGTGAGGTAGCCAGGAAGCAAAGTTGTTGAGGAATTTGGAGGAAATGCCAGGTGGACGGTAAATTACAGCAACTCGAAGATTAGTAGGTTGGTAGAGGCGTATTGCATGGACCTCAAATGTAGAGAATGTAAGAGAAGGTTCTGGAGGTATAAGTTGGTATGTGTAGCTTGAGGGTAAAAGGATCCCAACACCACCCCCATGGCGACCCCCGGGTCGGGGTGTGTGTGAGAATGTGAGGCGAGCAGCAGGAGAAGTGGTGTCATGAGGAGTAATCCAGGTTTCTGTAATGGCCAGGAGCTGCAGGGAGTTGGAAATGAAAAGGTCATGAGTGGGGGCCAGTGTGTTGCAAATAGATCTGGCATTCCAGAGTGCACAGGATAGGGGGTATGAGTTTGTGGGAGAGATGTGAATGAGATTATCAGGATTGCTGTAGCGTTGAGGTAGGAGTAATTTGGAAGGAAAGGATAAAGAGGGTGTGATGATGGTGCTGGGGCCTTGGCTAGGAAGGGAGACTGCATGAGTGAGACAGGGAGGGAGTGCAGTTTGATACTGGTGGAGGAGAGGTGAGGAGACAGGCAGAGGAGGGAGAGAGCAGGGTTGAGTGGTGGGGTATAAATGGTGTGAAGGGGCAGAAGTGAATTGCAATGGGGAAACAGAAGAGGGGTATGGAGGCAGACAGAGGAGAGGAGAGAGGATGAGATGTAGGAGACTGGGAGAGAGGGATAGAGGTGGTAACAGGGGACAGAATAAAGGATTAGAAAGACAATGAGTAATGGGGGTTGCCAGCCTGGCCATAGTGTGGATGGGGTGAAAACTGGTAGTAAAATGAAAATAGGAATATCACTCCCATGTCCAGGAGGGATTGCACCACCAGATGGAGAGTTTTTGCTTTCACCGGATTCGTAGGGACGTTTGTCAAACAAAACTGGCAAGGGGGACGTTTCTTGAAAGAGATGGCGTATCCGTGAACGACAACTTCCCTTACCCAGGCGTCCGAAGTGGTCTGTGACCATACCTGAGCAAACCGTAGTAGTCGGCCTTCCACCCTGGGATCCCCCAGAGGGAGTCCCGCCCCGTCATGCTTGTCTGTTTTGGAAGCAGGCTGACGGGCAGCCCAGGCACGTTTAGGTTTGAGCTTAGTGGGTTTGGAAGTGCGAGTAGTCTGTTTTGGCTATGCCTGACCCTTTTTTTTACCTGGAGGTCGAAAAGGACGAAAGGAAGTACTCTTAACCTTCGGAGCCGAAGGTGTAGTACTAGGCAGACATGCAGTCTTAGCTGATGCTAAGTCAGCAACAATCTTATTGAGGTCTTCCCCAAAAAGTATGTTTCCCTTAAAAGGGATCACCTCCAAAGTCTTTTTAGAGTCCAGATCTACAGACCAGGACTGCAACCAGAGGATCCGGACGCTTTGGCCGCCAAGATACCTGCATCAGATGCCGCCTCCTGAATATAATGAGAGGCTGTAACAATGTATGAAAGACACTGTCTAGTATTATCAGGAAAATTAGATGGCAGTTCCGCTTCAACTTCCTGAACCCAGGCCTCAATAGCTTTAGCAGCCCAAGAGGCCGCAATAGTAGGCCTGTGCACAGCTCCAGCAACAGTGTAAATAGACTTCAAGCAACCCTCCACATGCTTATCCGTCGGTTCCTTCAGAGTGGTGACGGTAGTGACAGGCAGAGCAGAGGACACCACCAGACGCACGACTTGCGAGTCCACCGGCGGTGGTGTTTCACAATTTTTACTTAACTCTGCAGCGAGGGGATAACGAGCTAGCATCTTTTTAAACAAGGAGAATTTCTGTAATGGAGACTCCCAGGATTCCGGACGTATGTCAACTAATACCCCTTTCACACTGCCAATGCCGGATACCACCCGGGAATTGGAAACGGGTCCTTCCCAGTGGGATCTGGCATTGGCAGCTGCTGCAGGCTTTCCCGACCCGGCAATATGCCGGGCGGGTTGCCATTGCAGCAGGGGGGGCGGAGCCAGGGGGGGAGGTGGCGCTGGGAGATGATATCATCTCCACGCCACATCTCCCTATCTAGTAAACGGGTCCCGGGTCGCATCGACCCAGGAGCCCGTTTATGCAGCCACTGACCCGGTATGCAACCCGGGTATAACACTGCTTTACACCCGGGTTGAATTGCTGGGTCAGGCGACCTGGGATTTTGGCTATGCCCCTTTCACACCGCACGCCGACCCGTGTCGACCTGGCAATATGCCGGGTCGATACCGGGTTATTTGTGCGGTGTGAAAGGGGTATAAGTGGTCAGAGTGGGGCAAAACTAATTTATTAACCTTCTGAAGCTTGAACTTATCTGGTTTCTTAGAGGTAGCTGGATGTTCTTCGTCATCATCAATTTGAAGAATCAGCCTGATAGCTTCCAAGAGGTCAGGAACATCCACTTGTGTCATAGATTCCCCATCAGAAGCATCTGCATCAGTGTCTGAGGGGTCAGTATATGCGCCATCTTTATCAGATGAAGTATCTGAAACGTGATATGCGCTTCCCAGCATTCACAGCGGCGGAGGGCAGCCTATGGTGAAGCAGTGGGACAGCAGCAGCAGTGCCTCTACCAATTACACAGCGCTGCAGCTGCTCCCTCCTCCACCTCCCTCTCCCCCGTGCCACTGCGCTCTTCTCTCCTCGGCGGGCGGCTGTGTGCTGCGGGCGACAGTTGCCCGCAGCACACAGCGGCATGTAATGAGTCAATTTGACTCATTACATGCTTTGGGCCCCTGAACAGTGGCGGGCCCCAGTGCAAGGCACTGCCTGCACTGGCGGTAGTTCCCCCACTGTATAGATATAACAATGCACAGTAAAGACTGGATGTATATTACAGGGTACTTGTACTAAATATCCCTGTAGTAATGCACTTGTTCTTAACTAACACTGTCTAAAAGACATGTAGAATACTTACCGGTAAGTGTCCTGGAAATGCTCAGCGCTGATGATGCAGGCGGCTTAACAGAGGAGACATTGCCCAGCAGTCCCAAAGTCAGCTCAGCATGTGTGTAATGGCGCCCAAACGTTGACAGGGAGTGAGGGAGGCAGAGAGATGCAGCTCCAGGGCGGGAACATTATCAGTAAATGGCACCTGGGGCTGGGGGAGGTGCTACAGGTCAGAGCCTTATCCCCTTGCGGGACTTCACCACCGGGTACTGCGGGGTTAGCAAAATGAATTACGAGGTAATCCAACCTGTCCCCTTGCCCTGGTGGTCTAGTGGGGTCCCTGTACGGCCACAGTGTCCACGCCAGCACACGCGGTCCATCTCCTAAAGACCGCGCCGGATCACGATTTGCAGCGGGTCCCACCTGGGGGACCTCTTACCACCTCCCTTGATGCGGCCACGTGATCCCAGAGAGCAGCGGCAAGTGTGTGTGCCCTAGTGGAAACTGGATCCCTCTGCTGTAAGTACCCGGCAACCAGGGCACGGGAGTATACAGCGCCGCCGGGGGAGGTGAGGGAGCCGCAGCATGTAAGTGCCTATGCTGTGGCCATTCAAGTCTTCTGTCTTCTGAAAAGCTCTTTTCAGGGCTGCCCAGCGCAGTCCTCCCTGTTAGCTGCCTCACTGCAGGCACCAACTTACAAACTGAGCTCCAGTGCCTGGAGGCAGGGATATAGAGGAGGCGGCGCTAAGCATCCTGGAAACAGTCAAAGCTTTTAGCCTGTTGGTGCCTCGGATCAAGATCCAACGCTACACCCCCGATGTTATCCCTGTGGAACCCCAGTGTACCCCGCTGCAGAAAATGAATGTCTTCATATTTTAAGATGGACATTAATAGATTTTCAGATATGCGTGTTTAGAAAGAAGAAATATGTTTCAGCCCAGCAGTCACAGCCTGTTAGTTTTAGTTTCAAAGCTTTATTAGGTTTTCACAGTTTGAGATAAGATATAAAATCACAATATATTCATTTAAACTGAGTAATGTCATCTACATGACTATATATACGGAATACAATGTTTCAGGAATAATAAAGGAACTTGGCTGGAAATGAGGAGTATATTCCTGGCCAGTACAACAACTTAAACGCATATAAACAATTTTATAATTTTAGACAATTTAGAATTAGGTTCATGTATAAAGCATTTATACTCACAGTCTATGTAAATATAAAATTCAGTGCAGGGTAAAGAGCATTAAATTTATCTATAACTGGTACAGTATCTATAGTTAATTCCAACCCTATTGGAAGCAAAAGACTTAAGGCCCGTACACACTGGTCGATATATCGGCCGTTCTCTTGAACGGCCGATATATCGCGGGACCGTCGGCCAGTGTGTACGGCCGATACGTCTGTGAACTCCGTCGTTCACAGACGTATCACGTCGGCCCCGCAGCACAGCCGACGGTCAATATATCTACCGATATATTGGCGCGTCGCTGTGTGTGTACGGAGCGGTCGGCCGACCGCCCGTAAACATGCTGCGGCGGCCGGCGGTGATTGACAGCTGAACTGGGCGGGCGTGTGTACACGCCCGCCCAGTTCATGACGTCAGTCCCCGCCGGATCAAGCAGTGTGTATGCTGAACACACTGCTCGATCCGTCCATAGATATATCTGCAGATCAATTGATCTGCAGATATATCTGTTAGTGTGTACCCACCTTTAGTTACAGTGAGACAAGAAGAATAATATCCACAGATTCAGTTAAGAACATAATATGGGGGGAGACGCAGACATGGGAGGTAAGTGGGAAGGAGATGGGTAAGGGGATGAACTTGAGCAGAGCTCTAGCAATAAAAGAAGGTAACCTAAGATACAGCAAAATGGGGACTTGGGACATACATTTCAAATATCTAACCCATATAAGAGTAATCTGTTTCCAGCACAATATTAAGCTGTTTAGGCATCAGGATGTACAGCCATTAATATGCTTGATTGTAATTTGACATCCAAGGAAGCTATAAACTGTCCCCACTTGTCAATGAATTTTGATATTCGATAGCCTGGGTTAAGAGAGAGTGCCCTTTTATCAAAAAATAATAACTGCAATAGTCTTGTTTTCAATTCTTGGATCAAGGGGGCATGCTTCTTGGTCCAATAAGTTAGGATAAGTTTTTTAGCTAAAGTCAAAGCTACCGTTAGTAAGGGGATAGCATGTTTCTGTTGCGGAGTTAAAGCCCAGTGCGAGAAATTAAGACAAATGCAGGCTAGAGGATGGGGGGTAAGGGATAGGTTTAGTGTTGCATTAAGGAAGGAAAGAACCTTACGCCAGAAACTGAGTATTTTGGAGCAAGTCCAAAAGCAATGGAAGAATTTAGCATTAGCCATTCTACATTTAGGGCATGATCCAGATTCCGAGGAATCAATATATTTCCTTTGTGCTGGTGCTATATATATCCTATGGATGGTTTTAAAATGTACTTCCTGGAGATATGCAGAATGTAAAATGGACATAGTTGTGGAGTAGTGCTGCAATAATTGGTGAGTTCCATCAATATCTGGTATATCCTTTTTCCAAGATTCTAACAGAGGCAAAACACCTTTGTTATTACGCGGAGAAAGTAGTAATGTGTATAAGGAAGAAAATTTAAACTTACGGGATGGAAGAGAACGAAGCAGATTAGCGAAAGGGGAATTAACCTTAGTAAACGGACAGGCATTTTGCAAGGAAGATATGTAATGGCGTACCTGAAGGTATAGGTAGAAGTGAGAATTAGGTATATCGTATTGTTCCACTATGTGTGCAAAGGAGAAAATATGACCACCCGGATCAAACAGTTTAGTTGCTAGATTTAGTCCCTTTTCACGCCACACTCTGATTGCGGGGTTGTGCAGGGAGGGCTGGAAGACTGGATTGCCCCATATCGGGATAAACGGGGAGTATCTGTGGTTAGATTGCAAAGTCTTGTGAATTGCAAGCCAACTGTCATATGTGTCTTTAAAGAGTATATGCTGTAGAACTGATGGGGGAAAAAGTGGTATTGGGGAATGAAGGAGGGCTTCTGGGGATAACGGCAGGAAAATAGATTGTTCTAGAGTATTATCAACGTAGTCTGAAGTCTCTAATAACCAATCTGATATATAACGGAATTGTGCAACCCTAGAATACAGCTGAAAATCTGGAATCCCCAAACCACCTTCCCTTTTGTTTTTTGTCAGTTTCAGAAGGGATAGCCTAGGCCTTTTATTCTGCCAAAGAAAGGATGAAACGGCTTTATTAAGTTTGAGGACATCTGGAGATGTAATGGTACAAGGAAGCATTTGTATAGCGTAGTAAATTTTAGGGAATATTATACTTTTGACAACGGCTGTCCTGCCTAGTAGAGATAATGGTAGTTTATTCCATCCATCCAATGGAGAAAGAACTTTATTAAGTAAGGATGTAAAGTTGGCTTTGTATATTTGAAGTGGGTTCTTGGTAATTTGAATCCCTAAATATTTTATAGAGTGGTCCTGAATAGTAAATTGATTTATTATCGGCAAGGCTTGGGTTAGAGCAGACAGTGGTGTTATAGGTAAAATATCTGATTTAGAAACATTAATTTTGTTTCCAGACTGAGTATGATATGCTGAAATTATGTCCATGATTGCGGGGAGGGAAGTTTCAGGGTTCGAAATAAATAGAAGCATATCATCAGCGAAAAGTGAAACTTTTAATTCTGATGAGGCGATCGTTATACCTTTAAACAAAGCGGCTGATCTAAGTGACATTGCTAGAGGTTCGATCGCTAAAGCAAACAGGAGTGGGGATAGGGGACACCCTTGTCTCGTGCCTCTCTGAATAGGAAAGGGGGGGGACAAAAAGCCATTACAGGCTTTCTGGGAAGAAGAAGAGTTATACAGAGTCTGGATAAAGGAGATAAAGAGAGCAGGGAAACCAAAGCGTTCCATAGTGGTAAACAGATGAGGCCAAAGTATTAAATCGAAGGCCTTTTCTGCATCCACACTTAGTATCATCTTTTCACCTGTGTCTGGAGCCTTGCCATAGAACGCTTGGATCGCTGCTAGAACTTTCCTAATATTTATAACAGAGTGCCTGCCTTTAATAAAACCTGTCTGGTCTTGATGAATAATGTGCGGCAACACAGGATTTAACCTAGTAGGGAGGATTTTCGTTAGTATTTTGTAGTCTGAATTTAACAAAGAAATTGGTCTATAAGACCCAGGTAAATCATGTGGTCTACCAGGTTTAGGAAGGACCTTAATGATGGCTGAATTAAAATAAAGGGGGGTATTATGATTGAAAAGGATAGAGTTAAAAACAGAGACCAAAATAGGGCAAATTCTAACACTGAACATCCTGTAAAAATCTCCACTAAACCCATCAGGACCAGGAGATTTAGCCTGCTTGAGTGTTTTAACTGCGTCTCGGACTTCTGTTAATGATATGGGATCAGTCAGTCGCAAAATAAATTCTTCAGGGACAGGAGTGAAAGAAATGTTTGTCAGGGAAGAAGGAATATGTGGAGGGTTTCAATTCCATGTTTGGTCCGGAGGGATCTAAAGAATAGGGTGTAGAGTATAGTTCAGCATAGAACGTTCTCATAACATCAGTAATTTGTTTATTGGATGTAGTGTGGGAACCATCAGGCAGTAGTAATGGTTGGACAGCCATAGCAGGTCTGGTGCCATTCAAAATATTAGTGAGTAATTTACTCGTCTTGTTACCAAATTGGTGATATTTAAAATTGGAAACAAACTGATATTTATCTGTTAGTGATTGAAGAACTTCATCAAAGTGAGCCTGTGCCGTAAGATAATTTATCCTATTCGTGGGTGTCGGGTCTCTAGTGTAAGTAGAATATGCGTCAGTAAGTAGTTGTTGTTTAATAAGATAGGATTCTGAAGTTGACTTTCTCAATTGGGATTCATAAGACATAATAGACCCCCTTAGTACTGCTTTAGCCGTCATCCAATATAAGGCAGGATCCGAGACCAAACTACTTTCATTATTGAGATGAAAGTCGTCCCAGGAATGATGAACATGAGAAATAAAATTCGGGGAATTGTGTAGGTGAGCAGGGAACCTCCAAATTTTGTGGTCAGAAATTTCATTCTGTGTTTTAAATATTACCCATACAAGTGCATGATCTGAAATAGTAATTGGTTCAATGTCAGATTCAACTACTTGAGTAAACAACGAGTTGGAGAGGGCAATGTAATCTATTCTGGAAAACGTGTGGTGTGCCGAGGACAAGCAAGTATAGCCTTTATCAGTTGGGTGGGTAGCCCTCCATACATCAATCATTTGCAGTAAGTGAAAAAGGGTAGGGACCCCTAATTTAGGGAGAGAGGGTGCACGTGGTTTAGGGTGAGATTTATCCAAGTGTAGGTGAGAAATAAGGTTGAGATCTCCACATAAAATAATATTGGAAGAAGAGAGAGGAAGTAATATACGAAGTATGGTTTTGAAAAAGGTTTTAGTGTAAACATTAGGAGCATATAGATTGCAGAGTGTGTAGGTTTTAGTATAAAGTCGGAAGGACACCACTACATATCTGCCATTTGGGTCTGCTTGGACAGTAACTTCATCTATAGGTAAGGATTTGGAAGCTAGGACTACTACTCCCCTAGATTTGGTATTATAAGGGGCAGACGCAAGAACCTGCCAGTTAAGCATTTGTAACTTAACCGTTTCAGCAGCTAATAGGTGAGTTTCCTGAATACAAGCTATATGTAATTTGAGTTTATTCAGGTATGTAAGTGTCTTACGTCTCTTCGCCGGAGTATGAAATCCCCCGATATTGATGGAACCGATTTTAACATTCCTTACCCTGGGATTAGGGAATGGAAAGTCTGATGGAAGAGGTACGTCTCCAAGAAGCCACTGATAATCCTAGATAAGGAGATAAAACATAAATGGGAAAGAACAATAGGGTAGGGGGAGACATGAGACAAACACAAACGAAACATGTCTAGCAATATACATCGATTCATGAGTAACATGCAGAGAAGTTATTAAACTCCAACTAAGGTAACTTCCGAACCGTATGAAAAATAGAGATCAGTAGAGCCGTGCGGGGACAGCGGCTATGAGATAATCCTCGATCGGGACATGGCAGAGGCTCCATGGCTCAAAACATGAGTGTATATACCCCTAATAGGATTTGTAAATATTAAAACATATAATAAAATGAAGAGGGTAGAGGAGGGGGAGGGGGGAAGAGGGAGGAGTGGGGGGGAGGGGGAGGGGAGCAAATGATATAAAAACTCCACATACATATTTTAGTAGCTAAAATATTATGTCACAGGTATCTTAAACTGTATGAGAATAATGGTATTATATATAAAACAGCATATGATAGATGGTAAGTAGAGTCCAAGAACAGGTAAGAGTTTGTATCCCCTATTTAGAGTACATATGTCATATAGCATACTAGCAATCAGAACATAGATGGGAACAGCATACGAGAGATGATGTGTGGAGAAACAGGTGGAATGAAGTTGAAAATGTCCCTTCAAGCTTTGGCTGTCGCTGGAGAATCAGAAATGTCATCATATGCTGCTTGATATCCTTCATCCAAAAAGGCCTGAGCGTCGGCAGGAGAGATAAAGTCATAATGTTTATCATCAATAAAGATGCGGAGCCTGGCTGGATACATAAGGGCAAACTTTTGTTTGGCTGCCACTAATGAGGAACATATTGGCGAAAATGCTTTACGTGCCTTAGTAAGTTCAAACTAAAAATCTTGGAATATACGAATCCTTGAACCTTCCCAGAGCAAGGTGTGCTCTCTGCGGGACGCCTTCCATATAGCAAGTTTGTGGAGGTAACTCAAACATTTGAAGATAACTACCCTCGGCCTTTTGTCATGCGGTTTTGGGGAGGGTCCAAGTTTATGAACCCTTTCCACTATTAGATCAGCACATTCGGATTCAATTTTCAGGAGTTTAGGTATAGTGGTTTTCACAAAACACATAAGGTCAGGGCCTTTTACAGATTCAGGGACTCCGACTAGTCTTATATTACATCTTCTTGTCCTGTTTTCAATATCGTCTATCTTGTTCCAGAGGTGATAGTTATCTCTCTGGAGTCTGTCAATAGCACTCTGAGCATCGGCTAAGTCGTGGCAGACAGCACCAACCCGGCGTTCAGTGTCACCTACCCTGATCTGCAGCTGTTGTATTTGCTGGGTAATCTCCGTGACTGCCTGTGCTAGGAGAGGAGTCATTGCATGCTTAATCGCCTCCACTATATCTCCATAGGTGGCTGGGGTGTCTGGGGACTTGCGTACCTGTGGTAGGTGTTCATCTGAGGAGGGCGCCGCTGCTTTCTTGGAAGCAGGGAGAGGTGACGCAGCGTCTTGACCCGCTGCCATGTGAGGCTCTGCTCGGCGCTTCTCCAAGCGGCTCTGCTGTTGCGGCTTAGCGGAGGGTGGAGAGGACAGAAATTTATCCATCTGGAGTCCCGAGATCAGGGAGGTAAATGTGCGGGGGGTATTGGAGGCAAAGGTGCCGTGATAGCGGTAATTAGCTGAGGGCCACGAAGCGGAGCGATCACGCTGCTGCTCCCATGAACCCGGAAGCGGAAGTTCCCACAGCCTGTTAGTTTATAACGTGTACACTAGTTCTATGTATGGCAGCAGCTGCTTATTTTAGTGCAACATGTGATCGAGATGTACAGGTTTGAAACAGAAAGGACATACAGGGCCCATACTGAATTGATAGAAGAGGATGTTTGTCCTAATTGGGTTGGTATCGGGTGACCGGCGATTGGGAGATGGCCGGCGCCAAACCGACGCCAGGATCCCGTCTGGCAGATGGCCGGCGGTGGAGGGGAAGGCAAGCGCAACGAAGCCACGCAGCAGGCTCGGCGGGTCGCTGCTCTCACTACAGGTTCTATTCCCACTCTATGGGTGTCATGGACACCCACAAGTGGGAAAAGTCCCTGTTGGTCGGCCTGCCGACCGGAAGGCAAGTCAGTGTTCGGGATGCCGGCGCCGGTCACATAACCACATCCCGTCCTAATTATAGTATTTTATACTTAGCTAAAGAGCAGATTCAACTCAGGGTGGAAGTCACCACCACAGCTTCTAGTGGCTTTGTGTATTATATCACAGAAGGCTGATGATGCTCAGCCTTTTGAGGTGTGAACAGAAGCAGGTTATTGTAACTTGACAAAGAACATGGAATGCCAATGGGGTCATTCCGACCCGATCGCTCGCTGCAGTTTGTCGCAGCGCAGCGATCGGGTCGGAACTGCGCATGCGCCGGCGCATGTCAGCTTTCGTTGTCCAGCGATCGCCTCTGAGACAGAGGGGGGTGAACGCCGCCGTTTAGGGGGAGCGGTCCGGCCAAAGCAGGCGTGGTCGGACCATTGGGGGGGCGTCTCATGCAGCCGCTGCGGCCAGCGGCAGCAACAATTAACTCCCGGCCAGCCGCAGGAGCTGCGCTGGCCGGGAGTTACTCCTCAAATACAAAGGCATCGCTGCTGTGCGATGCTTTTGCATTTGTGCAGGGGGGGGGTTTCGGCACTGACATGCGGGGTGGACTAGCCCTGTGCTGGGCGTCCCCCCGCATGTCAGGGAAGATGATCGTAGCTGTGCTAAATTTAGCACAGCTACGATCAACTCGGAATGACCCCCAATGTTAGGTAGCATGTAATTGGACCTGTGTCCATAACATTTCTGTACCATTTTCACCATTCATATCTTCCTTTCATTCTTTAGCCTCTTTCCCATTTCAGTCTTTGTTTCTTACCACAACATATGGGACATACCTCATTCACCTTGCAACGGAGAGCTTTTATTTTTGTTTTTTTTTAAATGATGCATAGCTTTCTACAATAAACCATACTGTAAAAATTTTTATATTTTTTTATACGTAGATCCTATGACTTGTGCCTCCCACATTTTAGAGAATTTGGGATATATGCCTAAATATCTCAGAAATTAGCCATATATTCCAGTTTTAACAGCTGATAATGTCCTATACTAGCTGAATACTCGTGCTTCACTACGGAATTTCAAGTATTTCCGTGCGTGTAACTCTAATTTTGAAGTTCTTCCTGGTAAACTACATTTTTAGTCTTTCCTTCAGGATGGAGAATGGCCAGGAGCTGACTCTGGAACAGGAAACATACAACTGGCCAACGCGAGAAGCACTCCTTCCTCAGATCCACACTAACCACCTTCAAACTCTGGGGCAGATGTATTAACCTGGAGAAGGCATAAGGAAGTGATAAACCAGTGATAAGCACAAGGTGATAAATGGAACAGCCAATCAGCTCCTAACTATTAATTTATATATTGAAGCTGATTGGCTGGTGTGTTTATTACCTTGCACATATCACTGGTTGTATCACTTCTTATGCCTTCTCCAGGTTAATACATCTGCCCCTGAGCTTTGCTAATGGTCATGGCATAACAGACCTTTATCAGGAACTGCAGCCGTTAGAACTGGAAATGGTAGTCTGATGGGATCACAGGAATTCTCTGAGTGAAGACTGTTTGTCCCTGGCCGATGCCTGTGAATATTGTCGCTTCAATCACATGTTCGTGCAGAGTCTTCACCCACAGCCTGGTACCATTGCACAGTTTGGGTGGATTGAAGTTGCGTAAAAACATTATCGGGGCGCCGACCTTGAGATAGAGTACATGATGTAGTATTCCGGATGGGTTCAGAGTATGCAGAAACTCTACACTACAGGGATGAATGGTATCCTCCACCTCCACCACGGAATCAACAGACTCATACCTAACAATGGGGCAAATGTATTAAGCCTGGAGAAGTGATAAAGTAGTGATAAGTGGAAGATGATAATGCACCAGCCAATGATTCATTACAGGTTTGAAAAATGAGTTTGGAGCTGATTGGCTGGTGCGTTATCACCTTCCACTAACACTGCTTTATCACTTCTCCAGGCTTAATACATCTGTCCCCATATTAATAACCAGCTTCTTTAACAGAGTGTTATTGATGTTAACTGCGGAGTCATTTGTTGGAGTGAGAGTAGCCCTCTCCCTCAGCCAAGATATGCTTTTACCTCCATTCTCATTCAAGGACCAGTAGATCCTCTCAGTCAAAACATTCAAGTCGTATACTAAACCGCAGAGGTTTTCCGGAATACCGGCTCTTTCCTCTTCCTCCAACAACTTGCCACCCCTATTTTCAGAAGTAATTCAGAAAACTCCTCTGCTTTCAAGTCGCCTTTAAGGTGCACTCGCATGTTGACCCTCCAGGAAAGGACATTGACTCTTGGCCATAAGTAGAATGACTTGAGACATGCCTTGACCTCGTCAGCACGTGGCCCCCGTGGTATAACAGGTACTTAGACACTTAGGGGGTAATTCTGAGTTGATCGCAGCAGGATTTTTGTTAGCAGTTGGGCAAAACCATGTGCACTGCAGGGGAGGCAGATATAACATGTGCAGAGAGAGTTAGATTTGGGTGTGGTGTGTTCAATCTGCAATCTAAATTGAAGTGTAAAAATAAAGCAGCCAGTATTTACCCTGCACAGAAACAAAATATCCCACCCAAATCAGCGTCTATTCAGTGGAGTCAGAGGGAGAGGGAGCATGCCAGCGGCTCACAGAGCGCTGGGCATGCCCCCTCAGTGACGAAAACGGAGGCGTGGCTCGCGATCCAGGGTCCTCCCGTGAAGCCACGCCCCCTCTTTATAGGCCACACCCCTTTTCGGGAGCACGCGCGGCTTTGCCGCGCGAGTGTCCCGCTCCACAAGTTAAGAATGTTGGGAGGTATGGATAAGGGTTCAGTATGATATACCAACTGACACAATACCGATGGTCATAAGCCCAACAGCCATTGGCCTACAGTCAAAATACCGTCATTCATTATGCCAACATGTTCATAATGCTAACAGTCAGAATACCAACATTTGAAATGCCGACATACCCAGTATGCTCCAGCAATTCTCCCCTGTACCCCGCCCACAGCTCAGGCACCTCAGTTTTGTCAACAAGCCCAAGGGCAGGATAGGGGTGAAGGAAGAATTTGTACACACATGAACACAATATGAAACTCCAATTTATTTATTTTTTGACAGTTACCCCTCAGGGTACTGTGGGGGTAATTCCAAGTTGATCGCAGCAGGAAATTTTTTAGCAGTTGGGCAAAACCATGTGCACTGCAGGGGGGTCAGATATAACATGTGCAGAGAGAGATAGATTTGGGTGAGGTGAGTTCAATCTGCAATCTAAATTGCAGTGTAAAAATAAAGCAGCCAGTATTTACCCTGCACAGAAACAAAATAACCCACCCAAATCTAACTCTCTCTGCAAATGTTATATCTGCCCCCCCTGCAGTGCACATGGTTTTGCCCAACTGCAAAAAAATTTCCTGCTGCGATCAACTTGGAATTACCCCCTGTGTATGCTGTGAATTTGAATTTATATCAGGTCCCGCACCAGAGATATTAGATAGTCAATTTAGGTAAAAAATGGAAAATTAGGATTTTAATTACCTACCAGTAAATCCTTTTCTCGTAGTCTGTAGAGGATACTGGGGTCCACATTAGTACCATGGGGTATAGACGGTCCCTTGGGAGCCATGGGCACTTTAAGCGTTTAATAGTGTGGGCTGGCTCCTCCCTCTATGCCCCTCCTACCAGACAGTCTAGAAACTGTGCCCGAGGAGACGGACATACTTAGAGAGAAGGAAATACACAGACATGTGTGAGCTGGTGTGAATCTCACCACTAACAGAAAACCAAGCTAACCAGCTTGAATCAAGTCAGCAACTGAACAACAGTACTTAACCAAGTAACAATGCAGTACTTAACCAAGGAACAAGAAAGTACTGAACCAAGTAACAGCTGCAGGAAAACGAAGCGCTGGGCAGGCACCCAGCATCCTCTACGGACTACGAGATAAGGATTTACCGGTAGGTAATTAAAATCCTATTTTCTCTTATGTCCTAGATGATGCTGGGGTCCATATTAGTACCATGGGGATATACCAAAGTTCCCAGTACGGGAGGGAGAGCGTGGACGCTCCCGCAGAACCGATCGACCAAACTTTAGGTCCTCAGAGGCCAAATTATCGAACTTGTAGAACTTAGCAAACGTGTTCGTTCCTGACCAAGTAGCTGCTCCGCAAAGTTGTAAAGCCGAGACACCTTGAGCAGCCGCCCTGGAAGAACCCACCTTACGAGTAGAGTGGGCCTTAACAGATCTTGGACACGGCAATCCTGCCATAGAATAAGCATGCTGGATAGTACACCTGATCCAGCGAGAAATCGTCTGCTTAGAAGCAGGACACCCAATCTTGTTGGGATCATAAAGGACAAACAGAGCGTCCAACTTTCTGTGACGAGAAGTTCTCTTCACATAACTCTTCAAAGCCCTCACAACATCCAAGGACTTTGAAATAATTGAGGCATCAGTAGCCACTGGCACCACAATAGGTTGGTTGATATGAAAAGCAGACACAACCTTCGGAAGAAATTGCCGACGCATCCTGAGCTCAACTCTATCTTCATGGAAAATCAAGTAGGGGCTCTTGCAGGACAATGCCCCTTGTTCTGACACACGTCTAGCAGGATGTCAGTGCCAATATTGTGACTGCCTTCTAAGTAAAAAACGACCTCAAGGCTCGAACCAATCCGATTGCAGGAACTGCAGCACCATGTTAAGATCCCAAGGTGCCGTAGGAGGCACAAAGGGAGGTTGGATGTGCAGAACCCACTTCAAGAAAGTCTGAACCTCAAGGAGGGCAGCCAATTGTTTCTGGAAGAAAATGGACAAGGCCGAAATCTGGACTTTTATGGAGTCCAGGTGCAGGCCCACATCCACTCCTGCTTGCAGGAAGAGGAGAAACCGTCCAAGGTGAAACTCCACCGTAGGAAACGTTTTGGATTCACATCAAGACACGTACTTTTTCCAAATGTGATGGTAATGTTTTGATGTTACTCCTTTCCTAGCCTGTATCAGGGTAGGAATAACCTTTTTCGGAATGCCCTTCCAAGGTAAGATCTGGTGTTCAACTTCCATGCCGTCAAACGTAGCCACGGTAAGTCTAGATAAGCGAACGGCCCCTGTTGCAGAAGGTCCTCTCGAAGAGGAAGAGGCCTTGGATCTTCCAGCAGTAACCCCAGAAGATCCGCGTACCAAGCCCTACTTTGCCAGTCCGGAGCAATGAGGATCGCTTGAACTCTTGTTCTTTTGATTATTTTGAGAATCCTTGGGATGAGTGGAAGAGGAGGGAACACATACACTGACTTGAACACCCACAGAGTTACCAGGGCGTCCAAGGCCACTGCCTGTGGATCCCTCGGTCTGGAACAGTACCTCCGAAGCTTCTTGTTGAGGCGTGAGGCCATCATGTCTATATGAGGTAAAAAAAAAAAACTAGAAAAGACCCTAGGAGCTACCCTAGCTGTGACCGGCTCCACCGGGCACATTTCTAAACTGAGTTTGGTAGGAGAGGCTTAGAGGGAGGAGCCAGCCCGCACTATAAAACTCTTAAAGTGCCTATGGCTCCCAAGGGACCCGTCTATACCCCATGGTACTAATGTGGACCCCAGCATCCTCTAGGACGTAAGAGAAAGCAAGCAATTTCAAAGTGCTCTAATAAAAAAAAAGTAGACAAGATAAATAACTCAAAATTTGTTTGACAAATCTTTGAGTATATAACCATTCCCCAAAAAATGACAGCTCTGAAATTGTATTCCTTCCCACTGAAATACAATCCACAAAAAAGACTTTTTAATAAACTTTGGCCTTAAATTTCAGTAATAAGGAAGTGAGGTAGGGAAATAGTTCTAGAACAAAAAATGTAGCTTGTAATGTACTGAAAATAATGTTTTTTTTTTTATCCCAGGTTTCTATGACTTTTCTGAGCTGAGATTTTGCACTTGCCCCAAATGTCTGCAACAGTGAAAAATGTTATACGCCATGATACAAAAATGTCCACCATCTTCATATGAAGGTAAATAAAAATAAGATTTTACTTACCGGTAAATCTATTTCTCGTAGTCCGTAGTGGATGCTGGGGACTCCGTAAGGACCATGGGGAATAGATGGGCTCCGCAGGAGACAGGGCACTTTAAGAAAGAATTAGGAATACTGGTGTGCACTGGCTCCTCCCTCTATGTCCCTCCTCCAGACCTCAGTTAAGGAAACTGTGCCCGGAAGAGCTGACAGTACAAGGAAAGGATTTTGGAATCCAGGGTAAGACTCATACCAGCCACACCAATCACACCGTATGACTCGTGATAAACTTACCCAGTTAACAGTATGAACAACAACAGAGCATCAGATAACCCTGATGCAACCATAACTTAACCCTTATTTAAGCAATAACTATATACAAGTATTGCAGAAGAAGTCCGCACTTGGGACGGGCGCCCAGCATACACTACGGACTACGAGAAATAGATTTACCGGTAAGTAAAATCTTATTTTCTCTAACGTCCTAGTGGATGCTGGGGACTCCGTAAGGACCATGGGGATTATACCAAAGCTCCCAAACGGGCGGGAGAGTGCGGATGACTCTGCAGCACCGAATGAGCAAACACAAGGTCCTCCTCAGCCAGGGTATCAAACTTGTAGAACTTTGCAAAAGTGTTTGAACCCGACCAAGTAGCTGCTCGGCAAAGCTGTAATGCCGAGACCCCTCGGGCAGCCGCCCAAGAAGAGCCCACCTTCCTTGTGGAATGGGCTTTTACTGATTTTGGAGGCGGCAATCCAGCCGCAGAATGAGCCTGCTGAATCGTGTTACAGATCCAGCGAGCAATAGTTTACTTTGAAGCAGGAGCACCCAGCTTGTTGGATGCATACAGGATAAACAGCGACTCAGTTTTCCTGACTCCAGCCGTTCTGGCTACATAAACTTTCAAAGCCCTGACTACATCTAGTAACTTGGCATCCTCCAAGTCACGAGTAGCCGCAGGCACCACAATAGGTTGGTTCAAATGAAAAGATGACACCACTTTTGGCAGAAATTGCGGACGAGTCCGTAATTCTGCCCTGTCCATATGGAAAACCAGATAGGGGCTTTTATGTGACAAAGCCGCCAATTCTGACACACGCCTAGCCGAAGCTAAGGCCAATAGCATGACCACCTTCCACGTGAGATATTTTAACTCCACGGTTTTAAGTGGCTCAAACCAGTGTGATTTCAGGAAACTCAACACCACGTTAAGATCCCAAGGTGCCACTGGTGGCACAAAAGGGGGCTGAATATGCAGCACTCCCTTTACAAACGTCTGAACTTCAGGAAGAGAAGCCAGTTCCTTTTGAAAGAAAATGGATAGGGCTGAAATCTGGACCTTAATGGACCCCAATTTTAAGCCCAAAGTCACTCCCGACTGTAGGAAGTGAAGGAAACGGCCCAGCTGGAATTCCTCTGTAGGGGCCTTCCTGGCCTCACACCAAGCAACATATTTTCGCCATATACGGTGATAATGTTTAGCCGTCACGTCCTTCCTAGCCTTTATTAGCGTAGGAATAACCTCATCCGGAATACCTTTTTCTGCTAGGATCCGGCGTTCAACCGCCATGCCGTCAAACGCAGCCGCGGTAAGTCTTGGAACAGACAGGGCCTCTGTTGCAACAGATCCTGTCTGAGAGGCAGAGGCCATGGGTCCTCTGTGAGCATTTCTTGCAGTTCCGGATACCAAGTTCTTCTTGGCCAATCCGGAACAATGAGTATTGTTCTCACTCCTCTTTTTCTTACGATTCTCAGCACCTTGGGTATGAGAGGAAGAGGAGGAAGCACATAAACCGACTGGAACACCCACGGTGTCACTAGTGCGTCCACAGCTATCGCCTGAGGGTCTCTTGACCTGGCGCAATACATTTGTAGCTTTTTGTTGAGGCGGGATGCCATCATGTCCACCTGTGGCAGTTCCCAACGACTTGTAATCTGTGTGAAGACTTCTTGATGAAGTCCCCACTCTCCCGGGTGGAGGTCGTGCCTGCTGAGGAAGACTGCTTCCCAGTTGTCCACTCCCGGAATGAACACTGCTGATAGTGCTTTTACGTGATTCTCCGCCCAGCGAAGAATTCTGGTGGCTTCCGCCATCGCCACCCTGCTCCTTGTGCCGCCTTGGCGGTTTACATGAGCCACTGCGGTGATGTTGTCTGACTGAATCAGCACCGGTTGGTTGCGAAGCAGAGGCTCCGCTTGACTTAGGGCGTTGTATATGGCCCTTAGTTCCAGGATATTGATGTGCAGACAAGTCTCCTGACTTGACCACAGACCCTGGAAATTTCTTCCCTGTGTGACTGCCCCCCACCCTCGGAGGCTTGCATCCGTGGTCACCAGGACCCAGTCCTGAATGCCGAACCTGCGACCCTCGAGAAGGTGAGCACTCTGCAGCCACCACAGAAGAGACACCCTGGCCCTGGGGGATAGGGTGATCAGCCGCTGCATCTGAAGATGCGATCCGGACCACTTGTCCAACAGATCCCACTGAAAGGTCCTCGCATGGAACCTGCCGAAGGGAATGGCTTCGTATGACGCCACCATCTTTCCCAGGACTCGCGTGCATTGATGCACCGACACCTGTTTTGGTTCTAAGAGGCCTCTGACCAGAGTCACGAGCTCCTGAGCCTTCTCCGCCGGGAGAAAAACCTTCTTCTGGTCTGTGTCCAGAATCATGCCCAGGAAGGGCAGACGCGTCGTAGGAATCAGCTGCGACTTTGGAATATTCAGAATCCAGCCGTGCTGTTGCAACACTTCCCGAGAGTGTGCTACGCTGATCAGCAACTGCTCTCTGGACCTCGCCTTTATGAGGAGATCGTCCAAGTATGGGATAATTGTGACTCCTTGCTTTCGCAGAAGCACCATCATTTCTGCCATTACCTTGGTAAATATTCTCGGTGCCGTGGACAGACCAAACGGCAACGTCTGGAATTGGTAATGACAGTCCTGTACCACAAATCTGAGGTACTCCTGATGAGGTGGATAAATGGGGACATGCAGGTAAACATCCTTTATGTCCAGAGACACCATAAAATCCCCCTCTTCCAGGCTTGCAATGACCGCTCTGAGCGATTCCATCTTGAACTTGAACCTTTTCAGGTAAATGTTCAGGGATTTTAAATTCAATATGGGTCTGACCGAACCATCCGGTTTCGGTACCACAAACATTGTAGAATAGTAACCCCTTCCCTGTTGAAGGAGGGGAACCCTTACCACCACCTGCTGGAGATATAATTTGTGAATTGCCGCTAACACTATTTCCCTCTCTATGGGGGAAGCTGGCAGGGCCAATTTGAGGTAACGGTGCGGGGGCATCACTTCGAATTCCAGCTTGTATCCCTGAGACACAATCTGTATAGCCCAGGGATCCACCCGTGAGCGAACCCACTGGTGGCTGAAATTTCGGAGACGCGCCCCCACGATCCTGGCTCCACCTGTGGAGCCCCAGCGTCATGCGGTGGATTTAGTGGAAGCCGGGGAGGACTTCTGTTCCTGGGAACTAGCTGTATTGTGCATCTTCCTTCCTCTACCCCTGCCTCTGGCAAGAAAGGACACACCTCGGACTTTCTTGCCTCTTTGTGAACGAAAGGACTGCATTTGGTAATACGGTGCTTTCTTAGGCTGTGAGGAGATATATGGCAAAAAATTTGACTTCCCAGCCGTAGCTGTGGAAACTAGGTCCGAGAGACCGTCCCCAAACAATTCCTCACCCTTATAAGGTAAAACCTCCATGTGCCTTTTTGAGTCGGCATCACCTGTCCATTGCCGAGTCCACAGGACCCTTCTGGCAGAAATCGACATTGCATTTATTCTAGACCCAGTAGGCTAATGTCTCTCTGGGCATCTCTCATATATAGGACAGCGTCTTTTATATGCCCCAGGGTCAGTAATATAGTATCCTTGTCCAAGGTATCAAGTTCCTCAGATAAAGTATCTGTCCATGCTGCTACAGCACTACACATCCAGGCCTAAGCAATTGCCGGCCTAAGTATGGTACCTGAATGTGTATAAACGGACTTCAGGATACCTTCCTGCTTTCTATCCGCAGGATCTTTTAGGGTGGCCGTATCCTGTGACTGCAGGGCTACCTTCTTAGATAAGCGTGTCAAAGCTTTGTCTACCCTAGGGGAGGATTCCCAGCATAAACCTGTCCGCTGGCGGGAACGGATACGCCATAAGCAACCGTTTGGAAATCTGCATTTTTCTATCTGGAGATTCCCAAGCTTTTTCACATAACTCATTTAACTCATGTGAAGGGGGAAAGGTCACCTCATGCCTTTTTTCCCCAAACATATAAACCCTCTTGTCAGGGACTGGGTTTTCCTCTGAGATGTGCAATACATCCTTCATTGCTATAATCATGTAGCGGATGGCTTTAGCCATTTTAGGCTGCAACTTTGCATCATCGCCATCGACACTGGAGTCAGAATCCGTGTCGATATCTGTGTCAACAATTTGGGATAGTGGGCGCTTCTGAGACCCTGACGGCCTCTGCGCTGTAGGATCAGGTATGGGTTGAGACCCTGACTGTCCCAAGGCTTCAGCTTTATCCAACCTTTTATGCACGGAAGTAACATTATCATTTAAAACCTTCCACATATCCATCCAATCGGGTGTCGGCGGCGATCCCACATTCATTTGTACCTGCTCTGCTTCCACATAGCCTTCCTCGTCAAACATGTCGACACAAGAGTACCGACACACCACACACACAGGGGATGCTCTATTTGAGGACAGAACCCCCACAAGGCCTTTTGAAGAGACAGAGAGAGAGTATGCCAGCACACACCCCAGTGCTATATGACCCAGGAATTACACAGTAACTTAGTCAGGGCCGGTGCTAGGGTGTCCGGCGCCCCCCTGCAAACAATAAATTTGCGCCCTCCCTCCCATATGTAATAAAGGGACAGTGCTCGCCAAAGGGCCACATAATAGTGTCCCCAATTCAAATTACGCTACACAGTATCACAATCGTATTCACATTATACCACACGTAGTGCCTTTGATTCATAGTGCACCAGATAGTTCTGTACCTAATTCACATTACGACCAGGGCCGGATTAACAATGGGGCGGATGGAGCTGCAGCTCCAGGCCCCCCATCAAAATAGGCCCAAAAGCATCTGCTGTGCTGTAGATGGAAAACATTTTTTCCTGCTACAGCAGCTTTCCAAAGGCCGTCCGAGGACCCGCATCCCCCGGCCGCGTCCTCCCCCCTTCACCTCCTCCCGCATCACTGTGTGTAATGGAGGCTTGCTCAGTAGCCCTGGCCTCCCTGCACCGCAGCGCATACACAATGATATCAGGCAAAGGCAGGATGACATGTTCCCCTCCGGGCCGTCACACTTTTAAGCATTTGGGGCTGGCAATCCCGGCCAGACATCAAACACGTGGCACCGCTGTACTAGTAAAGACGCTGCGGCCGGTGCGATCGTGATGCCCATGGAGCATCACAGCCAGTGGCCCAATTTCCAATGCATCAGTCTCCCGTAGTGGGGGGAAAAACCGCTGGACACGCGCCGCTGCATAATATATAATCGGTGAGCACCGCTATGCTGTCGTCTCCTCCTCCCTTCTACTTCAAGTTCTCTATTGGCGCTCTAGTGACACTGGGCTGGGAGATGAGACGTCATGACATCTCATCATCCTAAGAAGAACGCGGCAAATAGTGGGACTCACCAGCACTGCAGAGCTTGGAAGTGTGGCAAGGTAAGCTTCTGCACTCAGCAGTAGATACCAGGCCAGACTGCTGTTGCAGCTTGAGACTACCTCTCAACCATAACTGACTACAGGAGCTAGGAGTGTGTAAGTGAAAACGGGTGGGGGGATGGGGGGGTCATGGGGGTGGTCACTGGGTCCCAAAAAACATTTAAATATACAGAATAAGAAGTGGGGTGTTGAGGCAAAAAAAACCCAAAAGATAATTAAAAAAGTTAGTCTATTGTGAAGTCATAACATTTTTATTTCTAATAAACTTTTCTCAGACCACATTAATTGTACCCCTATTGTTAATAATAGTAACTTCAGTCATTATAGCCACTCTTTTTATTTGTCATCTGGGCATCTCTACTATCTTTAGACCTATACTGATTTAATATTGGTTTTATTTATACTTTTTATAACTTTATTTTCAATAGTTGTATTTTAATAATATTTACTTCTAGCACATCAGTGATCACCCACTAAACTTCTGTCCACTTTATCCCAGTCATACATCTTTTTATTTGGCCACTTGATCTATCTATCTATCTATCTATCTATCTATCTATCTATCTCTCCTCATCTCTCTATCCTCATCTCTCTATCCTCCTCCCATTTTTAGCACAATGGTGCGATTAATGGGATGGTATCAGGATCCCGGCGTCTGGGATACCGGTAGTCAAAATAACCACAGCGACATCCTGACGCTCAGGATCCCGACACCTATTTGGTAAGTAAACTACTCCTAACCTACCTAACCCTCCCGCAGCCTGACCCTAACCCTCCCCCTCCACTGCAGCCTAACCCTAATCCCCCTCCCTGCTGCCTAAAACTAACCCTCCCTTCCCAGCAGCCTAACCTTAACATTCCCCTGAAGTGCCTAACCCTTCTTCCCTGCAGCCTAATCCTAATTCTCTCCCCCCCCCCCCCCCTCCATCCCCATTACCCCCACAGTCTAAACCTAACCTTCCCCAGTGCGGCTGTTCGGGATTCCGACGCTGGCATTTCAATCCATGTCAGAATGCCAGCTCCGGCATTCTGAGCAGTGTCAGGATTCCTGACAAAATCCCTGATTGACGAGCCAAACAACCAGAGCTGTTTATTTCATAGCGATATACAAATGGTGCACTTTTGTATTTCTCAAATATTATTTCCCTAATTTCTGTTTTATCTCACTTCACTTATATTTACTGGCGCCTACTGCCTGAGCCCAATAGGGTACCTACCCTATGGTAGATAGATGCAGCAAGAAGAGTCAATATAGGTTGCTGGTAAGGACATGCCTGATTTAGTCATTCTTATCAATTTCTGCCTCAGTGGACCTTCCTCAGTATGTGTAGCACACTGACATTAGGGTTACATTTTGGCAAAGTCCAATTAACTTACCAATATGTTTTTGGATTGTGGTAGGACACTGGAGCACCCGGAGTAAACCAACGCAAACTTGGGAGACCACATAAACTCCACACATATAGGGCATTTGAAATTTTGGTTGTATATGTATTTAAGGATTAAAGACATATAGATCTTTTTATGCAAAGTTAGTAATATTAATATTTGTTTTTTAGGGGGGAAAGCGTGCAGGGGATACTGTACCCCAGGCCCCCCTTGTTCAGGGGACCCCCTGGCTAGAGACCGCTGACACCGTTAGCCCTCCCTCTTGTGCCGCAGCAGAATCAGGCAGCCATAATGTGAGCAGGAGAATATGCAGTGCAGGCAGAGACAGAGGAGTAGCAGGTTTCATGAGCTAACAACGGAGCTTCCCGACCAGAGGAGAGATAGGAGGGGGAGATTGCTGCAAGGGACCCAGAGATCCCAGCTTCTCCTCTTCCCCGTCTGGGTGCCTGGGTCCTGTGCATCCTGTTATCTAGTGAGAGCATTCAGGTCTAGCGAGAGACACACAGAGAGTCCACACGAGTCCTGTCCCAGTGTGTAAGTAGTACAGAGGCTGCTGCTTTTCTTGCATGTGACAAGATATATTATAGATTTTATTTTTCTATGTGTATTATAAGGTTGTTTAAGTTGTCTTTGTTCCACTTTTGATAAGTCTGGTGAGTGCCCTCTCCTCCATCTAATGGAATAAAGTGGAAATCACTAAAAAGTCGAAACTGATACGGCACATGTGTTACACTGTGTACGCTCATAGGTGCTGTTGTACAGTAGTTGAGATGAATGGCATCAGAAATGTCTTGGAAAAGTGTCCAGCATTTCTGGGTAGTGATTGGAAGGTTGCTATTAAGGTGCACAAAAATGGTCTGTGTGTGTGTGCTTGTTATGGGAGTGTCATAGGTGTGACGCTAAAGGTGGGTACACACCAGTAGATATATCTGCAGATCAATTGATCTGCAGATATATCTATGTACGGATCGGGCAGTGTGCTGTGCATACACACTGCCCGATCCGTCAGGGGACTGACGTCATGAACTGGGCGAGCGGGCGGGCACCCGCCCAGTTCACCTGTCAATCACCGCCGGCTGCCGCAGCATGTGTACGGGCGGTCGGACGACCGCCCCGTACACACATAGCGACGCGCCAATATATCGTTAGATGACGGAGTTCACAGACGTATCGCCCGTACACACTGGCCGGCGCTCCCGCGATATATCGGACGATATATCGACCAGTGTGTACGGGCCTTAAAGTGCTTTCCTGCATAGATGCTTCAACATTCACATTGGAGGCCACACACAGATGGGAAATCTGCACCTGCTATAGGTCTGGTGCAAGTTTCCTTGGTGTGACAGATGGTGGTTTCTAAAGTTGGGCATACAAATTATGATTATCTGGCCAATCAACCCCATATCAGTTGATCGCCTAGATAATTGTAGCATGTATGCGACTAACTGATACAAAAATATAGATCGGTCGGGCATGCCAGATCGTCCAGCATGTTCATCTGCAATATTTTCCAAATGTCAAGTTGGCCGCATCGAGCAGTGTATACCCTACCGCAGCTGACCGATGGACATTTTCCCTGTTTCTTCACATGGGAAGGAATAGGGCAATGTTTCCTGAGGGAGAGCAGATATTATGGCCAATACACTGTGAGAGATCTGACAGTGTATGTCCCTGATATCTGCCAGGTGCGAGGCTGCCTGATAGATCGCCTGTTGGTCTGATAGGCATTTTATCTATACATGTATGCCCAGCGTAAGGACTGCGTGTATAGATGCTGAAAGTAGGAATCTCAGTCCTTGCACATCTGGATGTATACTTGGACACAAGGGAAGGGCTTTGTAGTGGCATTTGCATAAATGCGCAGATGTGCGGCTGTCAAAATACGCAGCAGTGACTATGGAGGACATTTACTTAGCAGTGAAAAGAGCGGAGAAGTGAGCCAGTGGAGAAGTTACCCATGGAAACCAATCAGCACTGAAGTAACATCTGTAATTTGCATACTATAAAATTATACAGAGCTGCTGATTTATTGATGGGGCAACTTCTCCACTGGCTCACTCCTCCGCTCTTATCACTGCTTAGTAAATGTCCTCCTATGTGTGCTCTCCTGTTCTGTTTGTTGTATTATTTAGATATATTTTCTGCATATGTTTTTGTGTGCTTCAATAGTTGATTTGTTGGAGATAATTGGGCATTTAAGTGCTGAGAGTTTTCTATTCACATGCATTTACATGCATACACACACTTAAAATATATACTGTATACAGCACTGATCACATCCCCATATCAGTAGCTACACACCTGCCGTGCTGATCACACCCCATGCGATGGCACACAGTAGGCCCTTCAGAAATGTCAGCTCCAGGCCCATGAAGACCTTAATCTGGTACTGATTACGACACACAGTAGTGCTCCTTATACACAATGGGGGTCATTCCGAGTTGATCGCTCGCTAGCTGTTTTTAGCAGCCGTGCAAACGCTATGCCGCCTCCCACTGGGAGTGTATTTTAGCTTAGCAGAAGTGCGAACGGTTGCATCGCAATTTTTGTGTAGTTTCAGAGTAGCTCAAAACCTACTCAGCGCTTGCGGTCACTTCAGACTATTCAGTTCCGGATTTGACGTGGCAACACCGAAATGTTTGACTAACAAGGACTTGTGTTCGTGTGTAATTCTTTCTGTATTAAGGTGGTAATTCCGAGTTGATCGCAGCCAGCAACTTTTTGCTGCTGGTGCGATCAACTAATCCACGCCTATGGGGGAGTGTATTTTAGCTTAGCAGGGCTGCGTTCGCTTGTGCAGCCCTGCTGAGCTAAAAAAGTTTTGTGCTGCTGAGGAGTAAGGCTGGTTATACTTACCCTGTGCGACAGATCCTCCCAACTCCCGGCGTTGACGTCAGACATCCGCCTCCATTTGCCTGCACACGCCTGTGATCGGATGACCACTCCACGAAAACGGCATCCAAAGGTGAGTATCCGCCCCGGAACGCCTCTCCACTGTCAATTTTCTTGCGTTCGGCGCTGCATTTTCTTTGTTCGCTGTGCGCGCCTCCGTAACCGGGCAACGACGCATGTGCGCAATGTGCACGCCGCGCATGCGCAGTTCCGACTCGTTTGCACCGCAGAGAACCCCCTATGTCCAAGAGTGCCGCCATCAGTCACTGTGCTATATATATATATATATATATATATATATATATATATATATATATATATATATATACACACACACACACACACACATACCCACTATATAGTATATATACACATAGACACACATACATACTATATAGTGTGTGTGTGTGTCCCACAGCCTAAGATGTACATTTTAATGTTAGCAGCAGGGCAAAGAAAAATCTTATTAAAAAGGCAGCCTTACTGTTTGCTGACAGGCTGCTGTGACACAGGGCTCCACATGCCGCCCGGGATCAGCCCTCCTCCTTCTTCTCTCTTCTGTGCAGCCTGCGCGCCCAGCCAATGACTGAGCCGCAGGCTGCTGTTTCACACGCTATTGGACAGCTGAGCCGTCGCTCAGCTGTCCCGTAGCTCTTTGAGTATGCGGCGCCGGCTCTGTATATATGTACAGCGGAGAGCAGGGACCGCAGCACCGCAGATCAGATCGGATCTGCGGTGGGCGGCAGGGGGTGGAAATCCGGCTCTGTGCGGGAGAGTTCATTGGGGAGGAGGGGGTAGAAGCAGGAGGGTGGGAGCCAGAGCCGCGCTTCATGTTTCCTGCGTCTGTCATACAGTGTGACAGACGCAGCCGCAGCCAGCAGCAACAGCAGAGCGGGGAGAGCGCCTCTTCCGACCAGCGCCTCCCTGCTTTGCAGGAGCTGCTGAGCGGGTTGCGCCGGCTCTGAACTTAGTGTTTACCCAGTAGCTGCTGTATATACTGATTTTGCGCTAAATTTATGTGCCCCCCCTCTCTTTTTACCCTCTTTCTACCGTGAATCTGCAGGGGAGAGCCTGGGGAGCTTCCTCTCAGCGGAGCTGTGGAGAGAAAATGGCGCTGGTGAGTGCTGAGGAAGAAGCCCTGCCCCCTCAGCGGCGGGCTTCTGTCCCGCGATTTTGTGTAAAATAATGGCGGGGGCTCATGCATATATACAGTGCCCAACTGTATATATGCTGCTTTTTGCCAAGAGGTTCTCAATTGCTGCCAAGGGCGCCCCTCCCCCCCCCCTGCGCCCTGCACCCTACAGTGACCGGAGTGTGTGGGTTTAATGTGGGAGCAATGGCGCACAGCTGCAGTGCTGTGCGCTACCTCATATGAAGACTGGAGTCTTCTGCCGCCGCTTTTGACGTCTTCTTGCTTCTCACGCCGGCTTCTGGCTCTGCGAGGGGGACAGCGGCGCGGCTCCGGGATCGAACGACCAAGGGTGCGTTCCTGTGTTCGATCCCTCTGGAGTTAATGGTGTCCAGTAGCCTAAGAAGCATGACCTATCCGCAGTTAGTAGGGCTGCTTCTCTCCCCTCAGTCCCACGTAGCAGAGAGTCTGTTGCCAGCAGATCTCTCTGAAAATAAAAAATCCTAACAAAATACTTTCTATTTAGCAAGCTCAGGAGAGCTCACTAAGGTGCACCCAGCTCGTCCGGGCACAGATTCAAACTGAGGTCTGGAGGAGGGACATAGAGGGAGGAGCCAGTGCACACCAGTATTCCTAATTCTTTCTTAAAGTGCCCCGTCTCCTGCGGAGCCCGTCTATTCCCCATGGTCCTTACGGAGTCCCCAGCATCCACTAGGACATTAGAGCAAAAAAAGGTAATAGTCATTTTTCTTACGTCCTAGAGGATGCTGGGGTCCATATTAGTACCATGGGGTATAGACGGGTCCACCAGGAGCCATTGGCATTTTAAGAGTTTAATAGTGTGGGCTGGCTCCTCCCTCTATGCCCCTCCTACCAGACTCAGTTTAGAAAATGTGCCCGGTCACAGCTAGGGGAGCTCTACATTGTTCTCTTAGGTAAAGTTTAGTTTCTATATTTCAGAGTTTGTTTTTTTTACAGGAAGGCTGCTGGCGACAGCCTCCCTGCAGCATGGGACTGAGGAGGGGAGGGGGGGAGCAGTGTCCGCCCTGTGGGGTATTGAGCCACTGCCCCCGCTGACTGGACGTTGAGCTCCAGAGGGGTCGGATCGCGCCCCGCCACAGGGTAACGCTCACCCCGGCAGCCAGCCGCCACCCCCTCAGGATGCTGAAAATAGGCGAGTAAGTCACTGTCCCCCCTTGAAAGCGGGGGGACAGTGTGAATGTAGGCGGCTAGTGGGTAGGAGCACGGTCTTAACCGGGCTCCTGGAAGGCCCAGCGGTACGGCGCTTGGGGGGGGGGGCAGCTCCGGACCCAAAACTGACCACAAGCAGCCTGTCGGTGTCTAAGGATCCAAGCCAGCTTGAACTCCTCCGGCCAGTATAATCTGCAAAGAGCGGGAAGACAGCGCCATTGAGGGGGCGGAGCTTCTCCTCAGAGCAGACCCAGCAGCGTTCAGCGCCATTTTCCAGCCTGCAGCTCAAATGGATGCCAGGTCCCTCCTGCTCAACTCCAGCTATCTGTACGGTACCAGGGGGTTGTAGAAGGGGGGGGAGAGACTGTGTTAAGGCTGTGTCACCTATTAAGCGCGGGTTTAGGGTTTCCCTATACTATAACAGCGCTGTGTGTGGGTTGGCTCCAATCTCTGTCTCTCTCTGCCATTCTTGGGGGGAAACTCTGTCTGCCCAGTACCCTGTGTGTTTGTGGGGTGTTTGAGGTTGTATGTCAACATGCCTAGGGACACTGTTTCATATGCTGCAGAGGAGTTGTCTTCCCAGGAAGACTCCATTCCATGTAATCAGGATTGCACTGTTTTAGCGCAGATCCCAGCTAGAGAGCCAGAATGGTTAGTCTCTCTGAGGGGGACTATTTCTCAGATTTCTGATAGGGTTGCCAGGACTGAGCATGCCACTCAGGTCCTCCAGTCCTCTATGGTGGTATGGTCTGATACTGCCTCCTCGGGGTCCCCTGCGGTACATTCTCAAAACTTGCACTGGCAATTATGAAGGATGACACGGACTCTGACGATGCAGACGGTGATGGGGATATGTTGAGGGAGACGGCGTCACTTGCCAAGGGGGTGCAGTTGATGATTGAGGCTGTCAGGGATGTTTTACACATTTCAGACACGACTCCGGAACAGGTGGAGGAGGCCTTTTTTTACAGATAATAAGAACCCCCCCCCCCCCCCCCCCTCACCTTCCCTGCATCCAAAGAATTAAATGCTATCTTTGAAAAGTCTTGGAAAACTCCGGAAACTAAATTCCAGATTCCCAAGAGGGTCGTGGTAAGCTTTTCCCTTCCCAGAGGAGGATAGGAAGAGATGGGAGTCCCCGCCGATAGTCGACGCCTCTGTCTCCAAGCTGTCCAAACAGGTGGTATTACCGGTCCCGGGATCTACCGCGTTAAAGGACCCGGCAGATCGCAAGGTGGATGCTACGCTGAAATCCATTTACACGGCTTCGGGGGATATATTGCGGCCTACTGTTGCCTGTGCTTGGATTGCTAAAGCTATTGCCAGGTGGTCAATCACTCTGCAGGAGGAATCAACTACGCTGGATAAAGGCGACGTTGATTTATTTTTACGTAATATTCAGGATTCTGCAGGGTTCCTGGTGGATTCCATGAAGGACCTGGGTTCCATGGCTGCAGGGATCTCCTCCATGTCCGTCTTGGCTCGCAGAGGTCTCTGGCCGCGCAACTGGTCTGCGGATGCGGAATCCAGGAAGTGTGTGGAAGGCCTACCATACAAGGGTCAGGCTCTCTTTGGGGAGGTTCTGGATGCGTGGATTGCCACAGCTACCACGGGTAAGTCTCCTTTTCTCCCCTCAGCTGCACCGGCTACGAAGAAGACCTTTTCATCTACCAAGTCACAGTCCTTTCGGCCTGCGAGGCCTAGAAGGAATAAGCCAGCGAACACCTTCTTCAGAGGTGGTCGTGCCAAAGGAAAGAAACCTGCTCCCGCAGGTTCCCAGACCCAGAAGCCCGCTTCTGATACCCCTAAGTCCTCCGCATGACAGTGGACAGCTAGGTCTGGAGGACGGTCAGTTGGGGGCAAGACTCCGGCAGTTCAGCCACGTCTAAGTGTCGTCGGGTCTGGACCCCTGGGTTCTGGATATAGTGTCCAGCGGGTACAGACTGGAGTTCCAAGATCCCCCGCCTCACCATTTCTTCAAATCGGGCTTGCCATCGCAGCTGGCAGACAGGACAGTTCTTCTGGAGGCCATCAGAAAATTGGTGGTGTCCGAGGTCATTGTTCCGGTCCCACTTCAGCAGTGGAACAAGGGTTATTATTCGAACCTTTTTGTGGTACCGAAACCAGATGGTTCGGTATGGCCTATTCTAAACTTAAAATCTTTGAACCCTTATCTCAGGGAGTTCAAATTCAAGATGGAATCTCTGAGACCTGTCATCTCAGGTCGGTCGGAGGGGGAGTTCCTGGTGTCCCTGGACATCAAGGATGCTTACCTCCACATTCCCATTTGGGCTCCGCATCAGGCATATCTCAGGTTAGCTCTGATTGACGATCACTATCAGTTCCAGGCGCTGCCGTTTGGCCTCTCCACAGCACCAAGGATCTTCACCAAGGTAATGGCGGAGATGATGGTTCTCCTCCGCAAACAGGGGGTGAACATAATTACATATCTGGACGATCTCCTGATCAAGGCATCGTCCAGGGAGAGGTTGTTGCGTTCCATCACACTCACGGCACAGCTGCTCAGGAGGCACAGTTGGATCCTGAACCTTCCAAAATCTCATCAGGAGCAGACAAGGCGGCTGTCTTTCCTGGGAATGATCCTCAACACGGAAGTGCAGAGGGTATTTCTCCCGGTGGAAAAAGCGTTGGCGATTCAAGCAATGGTCCGGGAGGTCCTAAAGCCTGCCCGGGTATCGGTTCATCAATGCATACGCCTTCTGGGGAAGATGGTTGCTGCCTACGAAGCTCTGCAGTACGGCAGGTTTCATGCTCGACCCTTTCAGCTGGACCTATTGGACCAGTGGTCGGGCTCTCACCTACACATGCACAAGAGGATACGCCTGTCTCCAAAAGCCAGGATTTCACTCCTCTGGTGGCTGCAACTTCCACACCTTCTGGAAGGGAGAAGGTTCGGAATTCAAGACTGGATCCTTCTAACCACAGATGCAAGTCTAAGAGGTTGGGGGGCAGTCGCTCTGGGGGAAACCTTTCAGGGACGATGGTCGGATCAAGAGTCACTTCTCCCAATAAACATCCTGGAACTCAGGGCTGTTTACAACGCCCTTCTGCAAGCAGCACACCTTCTACAGGATCGGGCTGTTCAGGTGCAGTCAGACAATGTGACCCCAGTGGCCTACATAAACCGACAAGGCGGAATGAAGAGCAGGGCTGCCATGTCAGAGGTGTCAAAAATCCTCATCTGGGCAGAAAGGCACGCGGTGGCAATGTCGGCAATCTTCATTCCGGGCGTAGACAACTGAGAAGCAGACTTCCTCAGCAGACACCATCTCCATCCAGGGGAGTGGGGCCTCCATCCGGAGGTGTTCGAGGAGGTAACCGGTTGGTGGGGGGTTCCTCACATAGACATGATGGCCTCAAGCTCCGGAGTTACTGTTCCAGGTCAAGAGACCCACAGGCAGTGGCGGTGGACGCACTGGTAACACCGTGGGTGTTCAAGTCAGTGTATGTGTTCCCTCCACTTCCTCTGATACCAAAGGTTCTTCAGCTCGTAAGAAGAACAAAGGTTCTGGCAATCCTCATTGCTCCGGACTGGCCAAGGAGGGCTTGGTACGCGGATCTGCTGGATCTTCTGCTGGAAGATCCACGGCCTTTACTTCTTAGGGAGGATCTGCTTCTGCAGGGGCCGTTCGCTTATCAAGACTTACCGCGGCTACGATTGACAGCATGGCGGTTGAACGCCAGATCTTAGCTTGGAAAGATATCCTGAGTGAGGTCATTCCTACCCTGACACAGGCCAGGAAGGGGGTAACGTCTAAACACTACCATCACATTTGGAAGAAATATGTTTCTTGGTGTGAAGCCAAGAAGTTTCCGGCGGTGGAGTTTCAACTTGGACGTTTTCTCCTTTTCCTGCAAGCAGGGGTGGACATGGGACTGAGACTGGGCTGCATCAAGGTCCAGATCTCGGCTTTGTCCATCTTCTTCCAAAAACAATTGGCTGTTCTTCCTGAGGTTCAGACCTTTTTGAAAGGGGTTCTGCATATCCAGCTTCCCTTTGTGGCGCCTACGGTTCAATGGGATCTTGACGTGGTGTTGCAGTTCCTGCAATCTGCTTGGTTTGAGCCTCTACAGGAGGCTGACCTCAAGTTTCTTACATAGAAGGCGGTCACCCTGTTGGCCTTAGCTTCTGCAAGACGCGTGTTGGAATTGGGGGCTTTATCTTGTAAAAGCCCCTATCTGATCTTCCATGAGGACAGGGCGAAACTTAGGACTCCTTAGTTCCTGCCTAAAGTTGTGTCGGCTTTCCCCATCAAAGGCCTTGGATGTAGTGAGGACTTTGAAGGTTTACGTGAAGAGGACGGCACATCATAGGAAAAGTGACTCTCTGATTGTCCTCTATGATCCAAGGAAAATTGGATGTCCTGCTTGTAAGCAGTCGATTTCCCGCTGGATCAGGTTCACCATCCAGCATGCTTATTCCACGGCAGGATTGCCGTGTCCGAGATCTGTTAAGGCCCACTCTGCTCGTAAAGTGGGCTCTTCCTGGGCGGCTGCCCGGGGTGTCTCGGCAGTACAACTCTGCCGAGCAGCTACTTGGTCTGGGTCGAACACGTTTGCCAAGTTCGATACTTTGGCCTCTGATGACCTCAAGTTTGGTCAAGCAGTGTTGCAGGAGCCTCCGCGCTCTCCCTCCCGTATTGGGCGCTTTGGTACATCCCCATGGTACTAATATGGACCCCAGCATCCTCTAGGATTTTGGTTACCTACCGGTAAATCCTTTTCTCGTAGGCCGTAGAGGATGCTGGGTGCCCGCCCAGCGCTTCGTTTTCCTGCATTGGTTTTATGGTTCAGTGTTACCTGGTTCCTAGGTAAGTTCTGCGTTATTTACTGTTTCAGCTGTTGCTGCAGTTGTTCCGGCATGTTGGCTGGATTCTCATGTTGTGTGAGCTGGTATGAATCTCGCCACTATCTGTGTAATTCCTTCTCTCGAAGTATGTTGTCTCCTCGGGCATAGTTTCTAGACTGAGTCTAGTAGGAGGGGCATAGAGGGAGGAGCCAGCCCACACTATTAAACTCTTAAAGTGCCAATGGCTCCTGGTGGACCCGTCTATACCCCATGGTACTAATATGGACCCCAGCATCCTCTACGGACTACGAGAAAAGGATTTACTGGTAGGTAACCAAAATCCTATTTTCTGACTACTAACTTTCAGGGGTCATCACAAACAAAGATAACAATTTTGAAAAATGGTCAAGCAATCAGGGCAGGACCACATCACATGGATTGACCCAGACCCAATCCAGCTTAAAGAAAGGCAAGGATTCGTGAGATTCTAAAATCAGAGGGTCATAGCATCGTGCAGAGCACCCACCACTGGAAGTATGTATACCACACCCAGTAATAGATACTGGCGGAGGCAGACTTTCGGAGGGATGATTTAAGAGCCACGCCATTAAAAACAAGAGCTAGGTCCGGGTGTAGACAGGGATGCGGAGACAACAGGTCTGGTTGTAGCAGAAGTGGAAAGAAAGCATCTATGGAGAGACCTGGAGATCGGAGAATTAATGGCGTCTGGGCCAGGCCGGAGCTACCAAGATGACTGTACCTCCATCTTGCTTGAATTTGCGCAGAACCCAAGGAAGGAGGAAGACTGGGGCATAGAGGTACGCCAGACGGAAGTTCCATTTCACTGCGAGGGCATCCAGGAAGGCTGTTTTGGGGTGTCTTGTTCTGGAAACGTATACGGGAACCATGTGGTTGTGTCAGGAGGCCATGAAGATCTGGACCAGTCTGCCCTGGAGCAGGTCCCAAGGTGGAGCGAGGGCTCTGTAGACAGCTCATAGCTTCAGGATGTTGATTGGTAAGCAATTTTCTGCAGTAGCCCAACAGCCCTGAAAGGAGGGTTGTCCAGTCACTGTGCCCCATCCGCAGAGACTGGCATCCGTGGTAAGAAGTACCCAATCCGGAATCCAGAAGGGTCGACCCATGTCCAAGTGCACGGCCTGGAGCCACCAGGTTAGACACAGTGGAACCTCCGGAGAGAGGACCATCATCTGGGACCTGATCAAATGTGGTAGTCTGTTCCAGGTTTTGCAGGGGTCGGGAGTGGAACTGGGAGTACTCCACCATGTCAAAGTTGGAGACCATGGATCCCAGGATTTGCATGGCCGAGTGGATTGACACTCAATAACTGTGCAGCAACTTGCGTACTTGTTGCTGTAGTGCTGAAATTTTGTCTGCTGGTAGGAAAATTCAGGAGATCTGTAGCATCTGTTGCAAAGGCGCGAGGGATTACTTTTTCCAGTAGATTAGCCAGCCGTGTTGCTGCAGGAAGGCAGTAGTCAGCTGAAGATGACTGTGAAGAACCTCCAGAGAGAGTGCGAGGACCAACAAATCAGCCAGGTAGGGGAGCATTCTGTCCCCCTGACAATGCAACTGAGCCATCATAATATCCATAATTTCTCTTACGTCCTAGAGGATGCTGGGGTCCAGATTAGTACCATGGGGGTATAGACGGGTCCACTAGGAGCCATGGGCACTTTAAGAGTTTAATAGTGTGGGCTGGCTCCTCGCTATAGAGGTAACAAGAATCATCCTTTGGGCGGAAAAACACGCAGTGGCGATGTCAGCAATCTTCATTCCGGGAGTGGACAACTGGGAAGTGGACTTCCTCAGCAGACACGATCTCCATCCAGGAAAGTGGGGCCTCTACCCAGAGGTGTTTGCAGAGGTGACAAGTCTTTGGGGCATACCTCAAATAGACATGATGGCCTCACGCCTCAAAAAGAAACTTCGGAGGTATTGTTCCAGGTCGAGGGACCCACAGGCAGTGGCGGTGGATGCCCTGGTAACTCCGTGGGTGTTCAAGTCAGTGTATGTATTTCCTCCACTTCCACTCATCCCAAGGATTCTCAAAGTAATCACAAGTACAAGAGTTCAGGTGATCCTCATTGCTCAGGACTGGCCAAGAAGGGCTTGGTACGTGGATCTTCTGGAGTTACTGCTGGAATATCTGAGGCCTCTTCCTCTTTGAGAGTACCTGCTACAACAGGGGCCGTTCGCTTATCAAGACTTACCACGACTACGTTTGACGGCATGGAAGTTGAACGCCAGATCTTACCTTGGAAGGGCATTCTGAAAAGGTTATTCCTACCCTGATACAGGCTAGGAAAGGGGTAACGTCTAAACATTACCATCGCATTTGGAAAAAGTATGTGTCTTGGTGTGAATCCAAGAAGTTTCCTACTGTGGAGTTTAAACTTGGACGGTTTCTCCTCTTCCTGCAAGCAGGTGTGGATATGGGTCTGAGATTGGGCTCCATCAAGGTCCAGATCTCAGCTTTATCCATTTTCTTCCAAAAACAATTGTCTGTCTTCCCTGAGTTTCAGACCTCTTTGAAAGGGGTTCTGCACATCCAGCCTCCCTTTGTGGCGCCAACTGCACCCTGGGATCTTGATGTGGTATTACAGTTCTTGCAATAAGATTGGTTTGAGCCTCTACCGGAGGCTGAAATCAAATTTCTCACGTGGAAGGCGGTCACTTTGTTGGCCTTAGCTTCTGCTCGACGTGTGTCGAAATTGGGAGCTATGTCCTGTAAAAGTCCCTATCTGGTCTTCCATGAAGATAAGGCGGAACTCAGGACTCGTCCGCAGTTCCTTTCTAAGGTTGTGTCAGCTTTTCATATTAACCAACCTTTTGTGGTGCCAGTGGCTACTGACTCCTCAATTACCTCAAAGTCCTTGGATGTTGTGAGGGCCTTGAGGATTTATGTGAAGAGGACTTCACGTTACAGAAAGTCAGACGCTCTGTTTGTCCTTTATGATTCCAACAAGATTGGGTGTCCTTCTAAGCAGACGATTTCTTGCTGGATCAGGTTCACTATCCAGCATGCTTGTCCAAAATCTGTTAAGGCCCACTCTACTCGTAAAAAGTGGTTCTTCCTAGGCGGTTACCCAGGGTGTTTCGGCTTTACAGCTTTGCCGAGCGATTACTTGGTCGGAGTCGAACATGTTTGCTAAGTTCTACAAGTTCAATACTTTGGCCTTTGAGGACCTAAAGTTTGGTCAATCAGTTCTGCAGGAGCCTCCGCGTTCTCCCTCCCGTACTGGGAGCTTCGGTACATCCCCATGGTACTAATGTGGACCTCAGCATCCTCTAGAACGTAAGAGAAAATAGGATTTTAATTACCTACCAGTAAATCCTTTTCTCGTAGTCCATAGAGGATGATGGGCGCCCGCCCAGTGCTTCGTTTTCCTGCAGTTGTTACTGGGTTCCATACTGCCTTATTACTTGGTTGAGTACTGCATTGTTACTTGGTTAAGTACTGTTGTTCAGCCATTGTTGAATTGTTTCAAGCTGGTTAGCTTGGTTTGCCTTGTATGTGTGAGCTGGTGTGATTCTCGCCACTATCTGTGTATTTCCTTCTCCTCGGGTACAGTTTCTAGACTGAGTCTGGTAGGAGGGACATAGAGGGAGGAGCCAGCCCACACTATTAAACTCTTTTAAAGTGCCCATGGCTCCTAGTGGACCAGTCTATACCCCATGGTACTAATGTGGATCCCAGCATCCTCTACGGACTACGAGAAAATGTTTTACCGGTAGGTAATTAAAATCCTAATTTTGGTACAGACCCTGGGAGCAGTAGAAAGACCAAAAGGACAGTGCCCGCAATTGATAATGCTGTTAGCAAACCACAGGAATTGCTGATGAGAGGGTGCTATATGGACAGATGGCAGATAATCATCCTGAATGTCTAGGGACACCATAAAGTCCCCAGGCTCCATAGCTAGGACAATAGAACAGAGGGTTTCCATACAAAACACCCTCTAAAACCTGGTAAGAGATTTGAGATTGAGGATAGGTCAATGAGACCCATTGGTTTTCTGAACCAGGAATAGGGTAGAGTACAAACCTGTCCCGCATTGTGACCTGGCACTATTACCCCTGATTGCAGTATGGACTGAATGACCTTCTGGAGTGCCAGAGCCTTTCTTGGTTCCGATGGTGGGCCTGTACAAAAAATATTGCTGCGGGGGCATCTCCAGAATGAGATAGCGTACCCGTGAGAGACTACTTCTTGCAACCAGGCATCTGTGGTGGTCTGACGCCGGGAGTGTGCGAACTTAAGAAGCCGGCCTCCCATCCTGGGATCCCCCAGGAGGAGGCCCACCCCATCAGGCCGAGGGCTTGTCATTAGACTTGCAGCCCAGGCCTGCTTGCTTCTAGGCTTGGTGGTCTTTGTGGAAATTGACTGTCTGGGGAAGGACTGTCCTTTAGCTTTGCCTTGTGGGCGAAAGGTGGATGTTCGATACCGCGGAGCAGAGGCTGAGGGCAGGAACGGTCTTGGCGGCCACCAGCATAGCCATGATTTTGTCTAACTTTGCGTCAAACAGGACATCCCCAGTGTAAGGCAGCAACTCCAAGAACTTCTTTGAATCCATGTCTGCTTTCCATGAGCAGAGCCAGAGGATGCGGCAGGTGACCGAGGTAGCAGATGCACTGGAAGCCAGACCAGTATCCAGAACCGCTTCTCCTAGGTAAGATGTAGTCTCCCTGATATGAGTAATGTGAAACAGACGTTCCCTGGAATTGTGTAAGGGAAGGCCTCCCTCCAGACCCTCTGCCCAGCTCTCAATGGCCTTGGGCACCCAGGCAGCGGCCATAGGTGGGATGTAATTAGTATCCCGGCGGTCAGCATACAGACACCGAGATCCCGGCCGCCAGAATGCCTAGGGCCATTCCCAAACGCGATTGTCCACGACACCTATAGAGTGGGAGTAGAACCTGTGGCGAGCTCAGATAGCCCGTAAGGGGCTTCCTCGCGCTTGCCCCTCTACCAGCATTCTGGTTGCTGGGATCCCGGCGTTGGTATGCTAACCGGGATCCCGAACGTCAGGATCGGGGTCCACCCCCCATCCCCATATGGCAGGCCTAGTAATAGCTCCTGTAAGGTAGTAGACAGATTTGAGACAAGCTTCAATCCACCTACCCGTAGTCTCCTTTAAGGAAGATGTAGGGATAGGTGAAGTAGAGGTTTTAATCCGACGAGCTCCATGAGAATCCACCACTGGTGGAACCTCCCACTTAGCACAATCGGCTGCCGGAATAGGGTAGAATGAAGCCAGGCGCTTTGGTAGCCAAACCTTTTTACCAGGGATAATCCAAGCTTCATGCATGAGCTCCTTAAGATGATCAGACTGAGGAAATTCAGCTTCAACTACCTTCTGGCGCTGAAATAGCTGGGACTTCTATGGTTGAGGCGCAGGCTCCTCCTCCTCTATTTGAAGAATATATTTGACAGCCCTTAACAGCACAGACACATCTAAGGTAGACTGAAGCTCCTCCTCCCTGATGGGGGACTCAGTGAGAGAGATATCTGCTTTCTCTGCCTCACCAGATGATGCCTCAGAATCTGAAAGCTGCATAGACTGAGAAGAGGGCACAGCATGCCTAGTGGCTTTAATGGGCAAGGGACTTTCACCCTGTAACATCTGAAAAGCAGTAGAGGTAGTAGCCAGACTCTGTAGTGAGGTAGAGAGGACATCCACCCAGGAGGGGGACATAGCTAGGACTGATATAGCAGGCTGTACCTGCTGGGGGAATTTCATAAGGGTAGTAACTGCGGGGGTTGCAAGGCAGTCTACTTTCTGACCCAGTAACTGTGAAAAGGAAGCCCGGGGGCTGGAGGAGCTGGTTGGGCAGGCGGGATATAGCAAGAAGCACATAAACCATCCTGTACAATGTCCTGAGTGGATAACCCCGCTGAACAGAACCTGCAAGAAACCAACAGAGATGCAGCAGCCACCTTGTGAACCTTGCCTTCGTTAGGCATAGCTGCAAGAGTAGGACAAACACAATATGGCACTAGGAAGTGTGCAGCAATGGCAGTACTGTGACAAATTTCACAAACTCAGGGAGCTGTGAGAAATAAACAAAGGGAAAGGTATAAACTGACAGTAGAAAAAATAGGCTTTTAATACCTACCGGTAAATCCTTTTCTCTTACGTCCTAGAGGATGATCGGGACTCCAAAAGGACCATGGGGTATCCGCAGGAGTCTGGGCACACTGAAAAGACTTTAACTGGGTGTGAACTGGTTCCTCCCTCTATGTCCCTCCTCCATACCTCAGACTTTGTGCCCAGGACTGACTGGACACTCACTAGGGGAGCTCTCCTGAGTTTCTCTGGAAAAGACTTTTGTTAGGTTTTTTTATTTTCAGGGAGACCTGCTGGCTACAGGCTCCCTGCATCGTGGGACTGAGGGGAGAGAAGTCAGACCTACTTCTTCTTAGTTTAAGGGCTCTGCTTCTCGGCTACTGGACACCATTAGCTCCAGAGGGTTCGATCACTTGGTGCGCCTAGCTGCTTGTTCCCGGAGCCACGCCGTCACCCCCCTCACAGAAGCCAGAAGAAAGAAGCCGGGTGAGTATTAGAAGAACCGAAGACTTCAGGACGGCAGAAGACTTCAGTAACCAGGTACAGCGCAGCGGTAACGCTGCGCTCCATGCTCCCACACACACTATCTCCATCGGCACTCACAGGGTGCAGGGCGCTGGGGGGGGCGCCCTGGGCAGCAGGTTACTGACGTCTGGGAGCCGGCAGAACCTTTTTCGGTGCCTCGCCACCGTTTTCTAGACCCCCGCCCGCATTTTCAATATTTCAAACTTGGCGGGCTGAAGCGCGCCGGGAAGGGGCAGAGCTTAGCCGTGCGGCTCACAGGCGCCATTTCTCCTCACACGCGGCATGCAGGAGACGCTGGTTTGGGACCTCCAAAAGCTCCACTAAAGTAACGGGGAGCTTATCGGGGGGGGGGGGGGGGCACAGTTGGTGGTGCATATTTATTGTTATTGAGGCAGCGCTAGTTACATATAGTCGTTGGGGGGATACATGGGCGCTGGGGTGTGAGCTGGCATACTCCCTCTGTGTTTCTCTATCCAGGCTTCCTTGTGGGCCTGTCCCCTGGCTGAGACATTGTGTGTGTGTGTGTGTGTCGATACTCCGTGTCGACATGTCTGAGGCTGAATGTTATTCACCGGAGGGGGTTATTGGGGGGGCAGATGCGAGTCTGGAGTTGGCTCTGTCGGCGCAGCCGACACCTGATTTACTTGCATTGTTAAATACAATTAATTCTAATGTGGCTTCTTTGTCAAAGAGGTTAGATAAATCTGAGTCACAGACACAGGTGTGGAAAAAAATAAGATTTTACTCACCGGTAAATCTATTTCTCGTAGTCCGTAGTGGATGCTGGGACTCCGTAAGGACCATGGGGAATAGCGGCTCCGCAGGAGACTGGGCACAACTAAAGAAAGCTTTAGGACTACCTGGTGTGCACTGGCTCCTCCCTCTATGACCCTCCTCCAGACCTCAGTTAGGATACTGTGCCCGGAAGAGCTGACACAATAAGGAAGGATTTTGAATCCCGGGTAAGACTCATACCAGCCACACCAATCACACCGTATAACTCGTGATACTATACCCAGTTAACAGTATGAACAATAACTGAGCCTCTCAACAGATGGCTCAACAATAACCCTTTAGTTAAACAATAACTATATACAAGTATTGCAGACAATCCGCACTTGGGATGGGCGCCCAGCATCCACTACGGACTACGAGAAATAGATTTACCGGTGAGTAAAATCTTATTTTCTCTGACGTCCAAAGTGGATGCTGGGACTCCGTAAGGACCATGGGGATTATACCAAAGCTCCCAAACGGGTCGGGAGAGTGCGGATGACTCTGCAGCACCGAATGGGCAAACTCTAGGTCCTCCTCAGCCAGGGTGTCAAACTTGTAGAATTTAGCAAATGTGTTTGACCCCGACCAAGTAGCTGCTCGGCAAAGTTGTAGAGCCGAGACCCCTCGGGCCGCCGCCCAAGAGCCCACCTTCCTCGTGGAATGGGCTTTCACTGATTTAGGATGCGGCAGTCCAGCCGCAGAATGTGCAAGCTGAATCGTACTACAGATCCAGCGAGCAATAGTCTGCTTTGAAGCAGGAGCACCCAGCTTGTTGGGTGCATACAGGATAAACAACGAGTCAGTTTTCCTGACACTAGCTGTCCTGGAAACATAAATTCTCAGGGCCCTGACTACGTCCAACAACTTGGAAGCCTCCAAGTCTTTAGTAGCCGCAGGCACCACGATAGGTTGGTTCAAATGAAAGGCTGATACCACCTTAGGGAGAAACTGGGTACGAGTCCTCAATTCTGCCCTATCCATATGGAAAATCAGATAAGGGCTTTTACATGACAAAGCTGCCAATTCTGACACACGCCTGGCCGAAGCCAAGGCCATTCCACGGTTTTAAGTGGCTCAAACCAATGCGACTTTAGGAAATCCAACACCACGTTGAGATCCCAAGGTGCCACTGGAGGCACAAAAGGGGGCTGAATATGCAGCACTCCCTTAACAAAAGTCTGAACTTCAGGTAGTGAAGCCAGGTCTCTCTGGAAGAAAATCGATAGAGCCGAAATCTGGACCTTAATGGAACCCAATTTTAGGCCCATAGTCACCCCTGACTGTAGGAAGTGCAGAAAACGGCCCAGCTGAAATTCCTCCGTTGGGACCTTCCTGGCCTCACACCACGCAACATATTTTCGCCAAATGCGGTGATAATGGTTTGCGGTCACTTCTTTGCTAGCTTTAATCAGCGTAGGAATGACTTCCTCCGAAATGCCCTTTTCCATCAGGATCCGGTGTTCAACCGCCATGCCGTCAAACGCAGCCGCGGTAAGTCTTGGAACAGACAGGGCCCCTGCTGCAGCAGGTCCTGTCTGAGCGGCAGAGGCCATGGGTCCTCTGAGATCATTCTTGAAGTTCCGGGTACCAAGCTCTTCTTGGCCAATCCGGAACAATGAGTATAGTTCTTACTCCTCTTCTCCTTATTATTCTCAGTACCTTGGGTATGAGAGGAAGAGGAGGGAACACATAAACCGACCGGTACACCCACGGTGTCACTAGAGCGTCCACAGCTATCGCCTGGGGGTCTCTTGACCTGGCACAATATCTTTCTAGCTTTTTGTTTAGGCGGGACGCCATCATGTCCACCTGTGGCCTTTCCCAACGGTTTACAATCAGTTGGAAGACTTCTGGATGAAGTCCCCACTCTCCCGGGTGGAGGTCGTGCCTGCTGAGGAAGTCTGCTTCCCAGTTGTCCACTTCCGGAATGAACACTGCTGACAGTGCTAACACGTGATTTTCCGCCCATCGGAGAATCCTTGTGGCTTCTGCCATCGCCGTCCTGCTTCTTGTGCCGCCCTGTCGGTTTACATGGGCGACTGCCGTGATGTTGTCTGACTGGATCAGTACCGGCTGGTTTTGAAGCAGGGGTTTTGCCTGACTTAGGGCATTGTAAATGGCCCTCAGTTCCAGAATATTTATGTGTAGGGAAGTCTCCTGACTTGACCATAGTCCTTGGAAGTTTCTTCCCTGTGTGACTGCCCCCCATCCTCGAAGGCTGGCATCCGTGGTCACCAGGACCCAGTCCTGTATGCCGAATCTGCGGCCCTCTTGAAGATGAGCACTTTGCAGCCACCACAGCATAGACACCCTGGTCCTTGGAGACAGGGTTATCAGCCGATGCATCTGAAGATGCGTTCCGGACCACTTGTCCAACAGGTCCCACTGAAAAGTCCTTGCATGGAACCTGCTGAATGGAATTGCTTCGTAGCAAGCTACCATTTTTCCCAGGACTCGCGTGCAGTGATGCACCGACACCTGTTTTGGTTTCAGGAGGCCTCTGACTAGAGATGACAGCTCCTTGGCTTTCTCCTCCGGGAGAAACACTTTTTTCTGTTCTGTGTCCAGAACCATCCCCAGGAACAGTAGACGTGTCGTAGGGACCAGCTGTGACTTTGGAATATTTAGAATCCAACCGTGCTGTTGTAGCACCTCCCGAGATAGTGCTACCCCGACCACAACTGCTCCCTGGACCTCGCCTTTATCAGGAGATCGTCCAAGTACGGGATAATTAAAACTCCCTTTTTTCGAAGGAGTATCATCATTTCGGCCATTACCTTGGTAAATACCCTCGGTGCCGTGGACAGACCAAACGGCAACGTCTGGAATTGGTAATGACATTCCTGTACCACAAATCTGAGGTACTCCTGGTGATGATGGTAAATGGGGACATGCAGGTAAGCATCCTTGATGTCCAGTGATACCATGTAATCCCCCTCGTCCAGGCTTGAAATAACCGCCCTGAGCGATTCCATCTTGAACTTGAATTTTTTTATATATGTGTTCAAGGATTTCAAATTTAAAATGGGTCTCACCGAACCGTCCGGTTTCAGTACCACAAACATTGTGGAATAGTAACCCCGTCCTTGTTGAAGGAGGGGCACCTTGACTATCACCTTCTGGGAATACAGCTTGTGAATTGCCTCTAGCACTGCCTCCCCGCCTGAGGGAGTTGTTGGCAAGGCAGATTTGAGGAAACGGCGGGGGGGAGACGTCTCGAATTCCAGCTTGTACCCCTGAGATACTACTTGAAGGATCCAGGGATCCACCCGTGAGCGAGCCCACTGATTGCTGAAGTTTTTGAGACGGGCCCCCACCATACCTGGATCCGCCTGTGGAGCCCCAGCGTCATGCGGTGGACTTGGAGGAAGCGGGGGAGGACTTTTGCTCCTGGGAACTGGCTGTATGCTGCAGCTTTTTCCCTCTACCTCTGGGCAGAAAGGACGCACCTTTAACCCGCTTGCCTTTATGGGGCCGAAAGGACTGTACCTGATAATACGGTGCTTTCTTTGGCTGTGAGGGAACATGGGGTAAAAATGCTGACTTCCCAGCTGTTGCTGTGGAAACGAGGTCCGAGAGACCATCCCCGAACAACTCCTCACCCTTATAAGGCAAAACTTGCATGTGCCTTTTAGAATCTGCATCACCCGTCCACTGCCGAGTCCATAATCCTCTCCTGGCAGAAATGGACATTGCACTTATTTTAGATGCCAGCCGGCAAATATCCCTCTGTGCATCTCTCATGTATAAGACTGCGTCTTTTATATGCTCTATGGATAGCAATATAGTGTCCCTGTCTAGGGTATCAATATTTTCCGACAGGGAATCTGACCACGCAGCTGCAGCACTGCACATCCATGCTGAAACAATAGCTGGTCTCATTATAATACCTGAGTGTGTATATACAGACTTCAGGATAGCCTCCTGCTTCCTATCAGCAGGCTCCTTTAGGGCGGCCATGTCCGGAGACGGTAGTGCCACCTTTTTTGACAGACGTGTGAGCGCTTTATCCACCCTAGGGGATGTTTCCCAACGTGACCTATCCTCTGGCGGGAAAGGGTACGCCATTAGTAACCTTTTAGAAATTACCAGTTTCTTATCGGGGGAAGCCCACGCTTCTTCACACACCTCATTTAATTCCTCAGATGGGGGAAAAACCACTGGTAGTTTTTTCTCCCCAAACATAATACCCTTTTTTGTGGTTCCTGGGGTAATATCAGAAATGTGCAACACATTTTTCATTGCCTCAATCATGTAACGTGTGGCCCTATTGGAATGTACATTTGTCTCATCGTCGTCGACACTGGATTCAATATCCGTGTCGACATCTGTGTCTGCCATCTGAGGTAGCGGGCGTTTTAGAGCCCCTGATGGCTTTTGAGACAGCTGGGCAGGCACAAGCTGAGAAGCCGGCTGTCCCACATCTGATATGTCGTCAAACCTTTTATGTAAGGAGTTGACACTGTCACGTAATTCCTTCCACAAGTCCATCCACTCAGGTGTCGGCCCCGCAGGGGGTGACATCACATTTATCGGCACTTGCTCCGCCTCCACATAAGCCTCCTCATCAAACATGTCGACACAGCCGTACCGACACACCGCACACACACAGGGAATGCTCTGACTGAGGACAGGACCCCACAAAGCCCTTTGGGGAGACAGAGAGAGAGTATGCCAGCACACACCAACAGCGCTATATAACACAGGGATTAACACTATAACTGAGTGATTTTTCCCAATAGCTGCTTGTATACACAATATTGCGCCTAAATTTAGTGCCCCCCTCTCTTTTTTACCCTATGTAGTCTGGAAACTGCAGGGGAGAGCCTGGGAGCGATCCTTCCAGCGGAGCGGTGAGGGAAAATGGCGCCAGTGTGCTGAGGGAGATAGCCCCACCCCTTTTTCGGCAGACTTCTCCCGCTTTTTTCTATGTATATCTGGCAGGGGTATTTTACACATATATAGTCTCTATGACTATATTATGTGTTTTTTTGCCAGCCAAGGTACTTAATATTGCAGCCCAGGGCGCCCCCCGCCCCAGCGCCCTGCACCCATCAGTGACCGGAGTGTGAGGTGTGCATGGGAAGCAATGGCGCACAGCTGCAGTGCTGTGCGCTACCTTGTTTGAAGACCGAAGTCTTCTGCCGCCGATTTCCAGGACTCTTCTTGCTTCTGGCTTCGTAAGGGGGACGGCGGCGCGGCTCCGGGAATGGACGATCGAGGTCGGGCCCTGTGTTCGATCCCTCTGGAGCTAATGGTGTCCAGTAGCCTTAGAAGCCCAAGCTAGCTGCAAGCAGGTAGGTTCGCTTCTCTCCCCTTAGTCCCTCGTAGCAGTGAGTCTGTTGCCAGCAGATCTCACTGAAAATAAAAAACCTAAAATAAACTTTCTTTTTCTAGGAGCTCAGGAGAGCCCCTAGTGTGCATCCAGCTCAGCTGGGCACAAAATTCTAACTGAGGTCTGGAGGAGGGTCATAGAGGGAGGAGCCAGTGCACACCAGGTAGTCCTAAAGCTTTCTTTAGTTGTGCCCAGTCTCCTGCGGAGCCGCTATTCCCCATGGTCCTTACGGAGTCCCAGCATCCACTTAGGACGTCAGAGAAATAAGAATTTACTCACCGGTAATTCTATTTCTCGTAGTCCGTAGTGGATGCTGGGAACTCCGTAAGGACCATGGGGAATAGACGGGCTCCGCAGGAGACTGGGCACTCTAAAAGAAAGATTAGGTACTATCTGGTGTGCACTGGCTCCTCCCTCTATGCCCCTCCTCCAGACCTCAGTTAGGGAAACTGTGCCCGGAAGAGCTGACACAACAAGGAAAGGATTTGGAATCCAGGGTAAAACTCATACCAGCCACACCAATCACACTGTACAACTTGTGATAACCATACCCAGTTAACAGTATGAACAACAACTGAGCCTCCTTTTACGGATGGCTCATAACAACAACCCTTTAGTGAAGCAATAACTATATACATGTACTGCAGAGAATCCGCACTTGGGACGGGTGCCCAGCATCCACTACGGACTACGAGAAATAGAATTACCGGTGAGTAAATTCTTATTTTCTCTGACGTCCTAGTGGATGCTGGGAACTCCGTAAGGACCATGGGGATTATACCAAAGCTCCCAAACGGGCGGGAGAGTGCGGATGACTCTGCAGCACCGAATGAGCAAACTCAAGGTCCTCCTCAGCCAGGGTATCAAACTTGTAGAATTTAGCAAACGTGTTTGAACCCGACCAAGTAGCAGCTCGGCAAAGCTGTAAAGCCGAGACCCCTCGGGCAGCCGCCCAAGAAGAGCCCACCTTCCTTGTGGAATGGGCTTTCACAGATTTAGGATGCGGCAGTACAGCCGCAGAATGTGCCTGCTGAATCGTGCAACAGATCCAGCGAGCAATAGTTTGCTTTGAAGCAGGAGCACCCAGCTTGTTGGGTGCATGCAGGATAAATAGCGAGTCAGTTTTCCTGACTCCAGCCGTCCTGGAAACATACATTTTCAAAGCCCGGACTACGTCCAGCAACTTGGAATCCTCCAAGTCCCGAGTAGCCGCAGGCACCACAATAGGTTGGTTCAAATGAAACGCTGATACCACCTTTGGGAGAAATTGGGGACGAGTCCTCAATTCCGCCCTGTCCATATGGAAGATCAGATATGGGGTTTTACATGACAAAGCCGCCAATTCTGACACACGCCTAGCCGAAGCTAAGGCCAACAGCATGACCACCTTCCACGTGAGATACTTTAGCTCCACGGTCTTAAGTGGCTCAAACCAGTGTGATTTCAGGAAATCCAACACAACGTTAAGATCCCAAGGTGCCACTGGAGGCACAAAAGGGGGCTGAATATGCAGCACTCCCTTAACAAACGTCTGAACTTCAGGCAGTGAAGCCAGTTCTTTTTGAAAGAAAATAGATATGGCCGAAATCTGGACCTTTATAGATCCTAATTTTAAGCCCATAGACACTCCTGACTGTAGGAAGTGCAGGAATTGACCCAGCTGGAATTCCTCTGTAGGGGCCTTCCTGGCCTCACACCAAGCAACATATTTTCGCCATATACGGTGATAATGTTTTGCTGTCACTTCTTTCCTAGCCTTTATCAGCGTAGGAATAACTTCATCCGGAATGCCTTTTTCCGCTAGGATCCGGCGTTCAACAGCCATGCCGTCAAACGCAGCCGCGGTAAGTCTTGGAACAGACAGGGCCCCTGTTGTAACAGGTCCTGTCTGAGAGGCAGAGGCCATGGGTCCTCTGAGATCATTTCTTGTAGTTCTGGGTACCAAGTTCTTCTTGGCCAATCCGGAACGATGAGTATAGTTCTTACTCCTCTCTTTCTTACTATCCTCAGTACCTTGGGTATGAGAGGAAGAGGAGGGAACACATAAACCGACTGGTACACCCACGGTGTCACTAGTGCGTCCACAGCTATCGCCTGAGGGTCCCTTGACCTGGCGCAATATTTTTTTTTAGCTTTTTGTTGAGGCGGGACGCCATCATGTCCACATGTGGCAGTTCCCAGCGATTTACAATCTGTTTGAAAACTTCTTGATGAAGTCCCCAATCTCCCGGGTGGAGGTCGTGTCTGCTGAGGAAGTCTGCTTCCCAGTTGTCCACTCCCGGAATGAACACTGCTGACAGTGCTAGCACGTAATTCTCCGCCCATCGAAGAATCCTTGTGGCTTCTGCCATTGCCATCCTGCTTCTTGTGCCGCCCTGGCGGTTTACATGGGCGACCGCCGTGATGTTGTCTGACTGAATCAGTACAGGTTTGTTTTGAAGCAGGGGCTCTGCTTGCCTCAGGGCGTTGTAAATGACCCTTAGTTCCAGTATATTTATGTGTAGTGAAGTCTCCAGACTTGACCACTGGCCTTGGAAGTTTCTTCCCTGAGTGACTGCCCCCCATCCTCGGAGGCTTGCATCCGTGGTCACCAGGACCCAGTCCTGTATGCCGAACCTGCGGCCCTCGAGAAGATGAGCACTCTGCAGCCACCACAGCAGAGACACCCTGGCCCTTGGGGACAGGGTGATCAACCGATGCATCTGAAGATGCGATCCGGACCATTTGTCCAACAGATCCCACTGAAAGATCCTTGCATGGAACCTGCCGAAGGGAATTGCTTCGTAAGAAGCCACCATCTTTCCCAGGACCCGCGTGCAGTGATGCACCGACACCTGTTTTGGTTTCAGGAGGTCCCTGACCAGAGATGACAATTCCTGGGCTTTCTCCACCGGGAGAAACACCTTCTGCTGTTCTGTGTCCAGAATCATGCCCAGGAAAAGCAGACGCGTCGCAGGAATCAGCTGCGACTTTGGGATATTCAGAATCCAGCCGTGCTGTTGCAACACTTCCTGAGAGAGTGCTACGCTGACCAACAACTGCTCTCTGGACCTCGCCTTTATGAGGAGATCGTCCAAGTACGGGATAATTATAACTCCCTTCTTTCGAAGGAGTATCATCATTTCGGCCATTACCTTGGTAAATATTCTCGGTGCCGTGGAGAGACCAAACGGCAACGTCTGGAATTGGTAATGACAGTCCTGTACCACAAACCTGAGGTATTCCTGGTGAGGTGGGTAAATGGGGACATGCAAGTAAGCATCCTTGATGTCCAGCGACACCATAAAATCCCCCTCTTCCAGGCTTGCAATAACCGCCCTGAGCGATTCCATTTTGAACTTGAACTTCTTTATATAAGTGTTCAAGGATTTTAAATTCAGGATGGGTCTCACCGAACCGTCCGGTTTCGGTACCACAAACATTGTGGAATAGTAACCCCTGCCCTGTTGAAGGAGGGGGACCTTGATTATCACCTGCTGGAGGTACAGCTTGTGAATTGCCGCCAGTACTACCTCCCTTTCCCTGGGAGCAGCTGGCAAGGCTGATTTGAGGTAACGACGAGGGGGAGTCGCCTCGAACTCCAGCTTGTATCCCTGAGATACAATTTGTACAGCCCAGAGATCCACTTTTGAGCGAACCCACTGGTTGCTGAAGTTTCGGAGACGCGCCCCCACCGCACCTGGCTCCGCCTGTGGAGCCCCAACGTCATGCGGTGGACTTAGTGGAAGCAGGGGAGGATTTTTGTTCCTGGGAACTGGCTGCCTGGTGCAGCTTCTTTCCTTTACCCTTGCCTCTGGCCAGAAAGGATGCTCCTCTGACCCGCTTGCCTTTCTGAGGCCGAAAGGACTGCATTTGATAATACGGTGCTTTCTTAGGCTGTGAGGGAACCTGAGGTAAAAAAGTCGACTTCCCAGCAGTTGCTGTGGATACGAGGTCGGAGAGACCGTCCCCAAACAATTCCTCACCCTTATAGGGCAAAACCTCCATGTGTTTTTTAGAATCAGCATCACCTGTCCACTGCCGAGTCCATAATACTCTCCTGGCAGAAATGGACATTGCATTAATTCTAGATGCCAGCAGGCAAATGTCCCTCTGTGCATCCCGCATATATAAGACGACGTCTTTTATATGTTCAATGGTTAGTAAAACAGTATCCCTGTCGAGGGAATCAATGTTGTCTGACAGGGTATCAGTCCATGCTGCTGCAGCACTACACATCCAGGCTGAAGCAATAGCAGGTCTCAGTAGAGTACCAGAGTGTGTATACACAGACTTCAGGATAGCTTCCTGCTTTCTATCCGCAGGATCCTTTAGGGCGGCCGTATCCTGAGACGGCAGTGCCACCCTTTTTGATAAGCGTGTTAGCGCCTTGTCCACCCCAGGGGATGTTTCCCAACGTAACCTATCCGTTGGCGGGAAAGGGTACGCCATCAGTAACCTCTTAGAAATCACTAGTTTCTTATCAGGGGAACTCCACGCTTCTTCACACAAATCATTTAATTCATCAGATGGGGGAAAAGTGACTGGCTGCTTTTTCTCCCCAAACATAATACCCCTCTTGGTGGTAACCGGGTTAATGTCAGAAATGTGCAATACATTTTTCATTGCAGTAATCATGCATCGGATGGCTTTTGTAGACGGTACATTTGTCTCATCCTCATCTACACTGGAGTCAGACTCCGTGTCGATATCTGTGTCTACCATCAGAGCTAGCGGGCGTTTTTGAGCCCCTGACGGCTTCTGAGTCGCCTGGGCAGGCGCGGGCTGAGACCCCGGCTGTCCCAAGGCTGCTGCGTCATCGAACCTTTTATGTAAGGAGTTGACACTGTCGGTTAAGACCTTCCACATATCCATCCAATCAGGTGTCGGCCCCGTCGGGGGCAACACCACATTTATCTGCTCCTGCTCCGCCTCCACGTAACCCTCCTCATCAAACATGTCGACACAGCCGTACCGACACACCGCACACACACAGGGAATGCTCAGACTGAGGACAGGACCCCACAAAGTCCTTTGGGGAGACAGAGAGAGAGTATGCCAGCACACACCACAGCGCTATATAACACAGGGATTTACACTGCTAATAAGTGATTTTCCCAATAGCTGCTTGTCTGTATCGATTTGCGCCTAAATTTATGTGCCCCCCCCTCTCTTTTTAACCCGTCTTGTACCTGGATACTGCAGGGGAGAGCCTGGGGAGCGTGCTTCCAGCGGAGCTGTGAAGGGAAAATGGCGCTGGTGTGCTGAGGAAGAAGGCCCCGCCCCCTCAGCGGCGGGCTTCTGTCCCGCGTTTTCTTTAACTTAATGGCGGGGTTTTTTACACATATACAGTTAACTGACTGTATAATGTGTATTTTTAGCCAAAAGGTAATATAATTGCTGCCCAGGGCGCCCCCACCCAGCGCCCTGCACCCTACAGTGACCGGAGTATGTGGTGTGCTGTGGGAGCAATGGCGCACAGCTGCAGTGCTGTGCGCTACCTTAGTGAAGACAGGAGTCTTCTGCCGCCGATTTCATCGTTCTTCTTCTGTCTTCTGGCTCTGCAAGGGGGCGGCGGCGCGGCTCCGGGATCGGACGATCGAGGTCAGGCCCTGTGTTCGAACCCTCTGGAGCTAATGGTGTCCAGTAGCCTAAGAAGCACAAGCTAGCTGCACGCAGGTAGGTTTGCTTCTCTCCCCTCAGTCCCACGTAGCAGTGAGTCTGTTGCCAGCAGATCTCACTGAAAATAAAAAACCTAACAAATACTTTCTTTTCTAGCAAGCTCAGGAGAGCCCACTAGGAGCACCCAGCTCTGGCCGGGCACAGATTCTAACTGAGGTCTGGAGGAGGGGCATAGAGGGAGGAGCCAGTGCACACCAGATAGTACCTAATCTTTCTTTTAGAGTGCCCAGTCTCCTGCGGAGCCCGTCTATTCCCCATGGTCCTTACGGAGTTCCCAGCATCCACTAGGACGTCAGAGAAAATCCATGGAGGATGCTTTGTCGCAGGTACAGACCCCTTCGGGGTCAATAAAGCGTTGTTTACTCAAGTGGTAGATACTGATACCGACATGGATTCTGAGTCCGATGTCGACTTCACTGAGGCTCCTTTACATCCAAGATTAGTTAAGAGTATTCAGTACATGATTGTGGCTATAAAGGATGTGTTACGCATTTCTGAGGAACCTGCCGTACAGGAAACAAGGATTTGCTTGTTTAATGAGAAAAAACCTGAGGTGCAGTTTCCCCCCTCTCATGAGACGAATACTCTTTGTGAAAAGGCTTGGGAGTCGCCGGACAAGAGGTGGCAGATTCCCAAGAGGATTTACATGGCGTATCCTTTCTCCTCTATTGATAGGGGAAAATGGGAGGCGTCTCCAAATGTTGATAAAGCTTTATCTCGTTTGTCTAAGAAGGTGGCGCTTCCGTCTCCTGACACGGCAGCTCTCAAGGATCCGGCGGATCGCAAGCTGGAGACGTCTCTGAAGTCCATTTTCGCTAATACGGGTGCATTGCTCAGACCTGCTGTGGCGTCCGTATGGGTGAGTAGTGCTATTGCTAAATGGGCTGAGAATTTAGCTGCTGATATGGATCCCCTTGATAAAGATACTGTTCTTTTGACTCTTGGTTATATCAAGGACGCTGCAGATTACCTGAAGGATGCGGCGAGGGATGTTGGTTTCTTGGGGTCAAGAGCCAATGCCATGTCGATTTCGGCCAGGAGGGCGCTGTTGATCCATCAATGGAATGCTGATGCCGATTCCAAGAGAGCTATGGAAGCTTTACCCTTCAAAGGTAATGTCTTGTTTGGGGACGGCTTGGCTGACCTGGTTTCTACCGCGTATGCGGGTAAGTCATCTCTTCTTCCCTATGTTCCCACACAACAGAAAAAGGCACCACATCAGCAGATGCAGTCCTTTCGTCTGAATAAATACAGGCGAGGAAAAGGTTTGTCCTTTCTCGCTTCAAAAGGTAGAGGAAGGGAAAGGAAGTCGCCTGCAGTGTCAGGCGCCCAGGACGAGAATTCCGCCCCTGCCGCTACCAAGTCCACCGCATGACACTGGGGCTTCCCTGGGGAAATCCGAACCGGTGGGGGGCCGTCTGCAGTTCTTCAGTCAGGTCTGGGTTCAATCAGGCCTGGATCCTTGGATCCTAGAGATTGTATCTCAGGGTTACAAGCTGGAGTTTCAGGAGACGCCTCCTCACCGGTTTTTCATGTCGGCCTTGCCAGTGTCTCTTCTGGTCAGGGAGGTGGTGCTGGCAGCAATACAAAAGTTGTGTCATCAGAGGGTCATTGTTCCCGTTCCCCCGTCCCAACGGGGAGAGGGGTTCTACTCGAGCCTTTTTGTGGTACCGAAACCGGACGGTTCGGTCAGACCGATTCTGAACCTAAAGCCCCTCAATCCATACTTGAAGGTTTTCAAGTTCAAGATGGAATCTCTTCGAGCGGTGATTGCCAGCCTAGAAGGGGGGGGACTTTATGACGTCAGTCGACATAAAGGATGCCTACTTACACGTCCCGATATATCCTCCGCATCAAGCTTTCCTAAGGTTTGCGGTACAGGATTCTCATTACCAATTTCAGACGTTGCCGTTTGGGCTTTCCAGGGCCCCGTGGATTTTCACCAAGGTCATGGCAGAAATGATGGTTCTCCTTCGCAAGCAAGGGGTTTCCATTATCCCGTACTTGGACGATCTCCTGATAAAGGCGAGGTCCAGGGAACGGTTGCTAAGGAATGTGGATTTGTCTCTGTCCGTTCTGCGACAACACGGTTGGCTGCTAAATTTGCCAAAGTCTCAGTTGATTCCGACCACTCGATTGTCCTTTCTGAGCATGGTTCTCGGCACGAGCTTACGGAAGGTGATTCTTCCGGAAGACAAAAGCTATGAAACTCCAGACGATGGTCAGGGAGCTTCTGAGGCCAAAAAGTGTGTCGGTTCATCAATGTACTCGGGTTCTGGGGAAGATGGTTGCGGCGTACGAGGCCATTCCGTTTGGCAGGTTTCATGCCCAGGCGTTTCAGTGGGATCTACTGAGCAAGTGGTCCGGGTCTCACCTGCACTTGCACCGGAAGATAAGTCTATCTCCCAGGGCCAGGATTTCTCTCCTGTGGTGGCTACAAAGTTCTCACCTCCTAGGGGGGTGCCGTTTCGCTATCCTGGATTGGGTCCTGTTGACAACAGATGCAAGTCTCCGAGGCTGGGGCGCAGTCACCCAGGGAAGAAATTTCCAGGGGAAATGGTCGCTCCAGGAATCTAGTCTCCACATAAATGTTCTCGAGTTAAGGGCCATTTACAACGGCCTGTTACAGGCAAGAAGCCTTCTTCAGGGTTGGCCTGTCCTGATACAATCAGACAACATAACAGCGGTGGAACATATAAACCGTCAAGGCGGAACAAGGAGCAGGGCGGCGATGGCGGAGGCCACAAGAATCCTTCGCTGGGCGGAACAGCACGTGAGCGCCCTGTCAGCAGTCTTCCTTCCGGGAGTGGACAACTGGGAAGCAGACTTCCTCAGCAGACACGATCTCCATCCAGGAGAGTGGGCTCTTCATCAAGAGGTATTTGCAGAAGTGACGAAGCGTTGGGGAACTCCGCTGATCGGCATGATGGCGTCTCGCCTCAACAAGAAGCTTCTGAGGTATTATTCCAGGTCAAGGGACCCCCAAGCCAGCGCAGTGGACGCCCTGGTATCTCCGTGGGTTTTCCAGTCGGTGTATGTGTTCCCTCCGCTTCCTCTCATTCCGAAGATACTGGGAATCATTCGAAGAACAAGAGTGCAAGCGATTCTTGTCGTTCCAGATTGGCCAAGAAGGGCCTGGTATCCAGATCTTTAGGAATTACTTGTGGAAGCTCCTTGGCCGCTTCCTCTAAGAGAGGACCTGTTATTGCAGGGACCATGCGTGTTTCCAGACTTACCGCGGCTGCGTTTGACCGAAGGTGGTTTCTTCATTTCACATTAACCAACCTATTGTGGTACCTGTGGCTACGGATGCTGTGGCAGTTCCGAAGTCTCTTGATGTAGTGAGAGCTTTGAAGATCTATGTCGCCAGAACGGCGGTGGCCAGGAAAACCGAGGCGCTGTTTGTACTGTATGCTCCCAACAAGATTGGTCATCCTGCTTCAAAGCAGACTATTGCACGCTGGATTTGTAGTGCGATTCAGCATGCTCATTCTTCAGCTGGGCTACCGGTGCCGAAATCAGTAAAGGCCCATTCTACCAGGAAGGTGGGCTCATCTTGGGTGGCTGCCCGAGGGGTCTCGGCACTTCAGCTTTGCCGAGCAGCTACGTGGTCGGGTTCAAACACCTTTGCTAAGTTTTACAAGCTTGATACCCTGGCTGAGGAGGACCTTATGTTTGCTCAATCGGTGCTGCAGAGTCGTCCGCACTCTCCCGCCCGTGTTGGAGCTTTGGTATAGACCCTATGGTCCTTTTGGAGTCCCCAGCATCCTCTAGGACGTAAGAGAAAATAGGATTTTGGTACCTACCGGTAAATCCTTTTCTCCTAGTCCGTAGAGGATGCTGGGCGCCCATCCCAGTGCGGACTGTTACTTGCAGTGTGTTCTTACTGGTTAACTTAGTTTATACACGGGTTGTGTATTTTTTGTTATCAGCTTGTTGCTGTTATTTCATGCTGTTATCTGGTTTACGGTTACTCCGGTTGTACGGTATGTTGTGGTGTGGGCTGGTATATTTGTGGCCCTTAGTTTAAACAAAAATCCTTTCCTCAAAATGTCCGTTTCTCCTGGGCACAGTTCCTATAACTGAGGTCTGGAGGAGGGGCATAGAGGGAGGAGCCAGTTCACACCCATTTAAAGTCTTTTCAGTGTGCCCAGACTCCTGCGGATCCCGTCTATACCCCATGGTCTTTTTGGAGTCCCCAGCATCCTCTACGGACTAGGAGAAAAGGATTTACCGGTAGGTACCAAAATCCTATTTTCTCTTAGTCCGTAGAGGATGCTGGGGATGCTTCAAAAACCATGGGGTATAGACGGGATCCGCAGGAGACATAGGCACACTTTAAGACTTCGATTGGGTGTGAACTAGCTCCTCCCTCTATGCCCCTCCTCCAGACTCCAGTTTAAGTAACTGTGCCAAGGGAGACGGACATTTTGAGGAAATAATTTATTGTTAAACCACAGTGAGCATCTTACCAGCTCACACCTCAGTATGCTGCCGAACATGGCATTCAATAGAACACTAGCCGACAGCATGAAGAATATGCAGCAATACGCTGACATAAAGCGTAACACAACCTGTGTGTGTAAACACAACAAAAACAGCATAACGCATGCCATGGCATGAACATCAGCAACAGGCTGACTTAAACACAACACACCCTGTGTGTAAACATACCCAATAACTGCAGATACAGTACGCACTGGGACGGGCGCCCAGCATCCTCTACGGACTAAGAGAAAAGGATTTACCGGTAGGTATTAAAATCCTATTTTCTCATACGTCCTAGAGGATGCTTGAAGAACCATGGGCTTTATACCAAAGCTCTAGAACGGGCGGGAGAGTGCGGATGACTCTGCAGCACCAATTGACCAAACAAGAGGTCCTCATCAGCCAGGGTATCAAACTTGTAAAACTTCGTAAAGGTGTTTGATCCCAGTCAAGTAGTAGCTCAGCCAAGCTATAATGCCGAGACCCCTCGGTCAGCCGCCCAGGATGATCCCACCTTTCTAGTAGAATGGGCCTTCACCGATTTCGGTAACGGCAATCTTGCCGTAGAATGAGCCTGCTGAATCGTAGCACAGATCCAGCGTGCAATAGTCTGCTTGGAAGCAGTAGCCCCAATCATGTTGGTAGCCCATAGGACAAACAGAGCCTCTGTTTTCCCAATATGAGCCGTTCTGGCGACATAGATTTTTAAAGCTCTGACCACATCGAGAGACTTCGATTCCGCCAAGGCGTCAGTAGTCACTGACACCACAATAGGCTGGTTTACGTGAAACCACTTTTGGCAGAAATTGCTGATGAGTTCTCAACTCGGCTCTATCAGCATGTAAGATCAAATAGGGCTTTTGTGTGCTAAGGTCAACATCATGACTACTTTCCAAGTAAGAAATTTTAATGCAACCTTACGTAAAGGTTCAAACCAATGAGATTGCAGGAACTGCAACACCACATTAAGATCCCATGGAGCCACAGGGGGCACAAAGGGAGGTTGGATGTGCAACACGCCTTTAAGAAGGTCTGAATTCCTGGAAGGGAGGCCAATTCTTTCTGAAAGAAAATTGATAAGGCCGAAATATGTACTTTAATGGAGCCTAACTCTAGGCCCGCATCCACACCTGCTTGCAAAATATGAAGCAACCGCCCCTGCGGAAAATCCTCCATAGGAGCTTTCTTGGATTCACCCCAAGACCCATATTTTCTCCAAATACGGTGGTAACGCTTTGCCGTTACTTCTTTTCTAGCCTGAAGAAGTGTGGGAATGACTTCACTGGGAATACCCTTCCGGGCTAGGATTTGGCGTTCAACCGCCATGCCGTCAAATGCAGCTGCGGTAACTCTTGATACACTCACGGCCCCTGTTGTAACAGGACCTCTCGAAGAGGAAGAGGCCAGGGATCTTCTATGAGCAACTCCTGAAGATCTGGATACCAGGTCCTCCTTATCCAGTCTGGAACAATGAGTATCGCCTGAACCCTTGTTCCTCTTATGATCTTTATCACCTCGGAATGAGTGGAAGTGGAGGGAACACCTAGACTGACTGAAACACCCACGGTGTCACCAGGGTGTCCACCTCTATTACTTGAGGGTCCCTCGACCTGGAACAATATCTTTGAAGTTTCTTGTTGAGGCGAAACGTCAACATGTCAATATGAGGAATTCCCCAACAACTTGACCCTTCTGCAAAGACCTCTTGATGAAGATGACTGAATTAAGACGGGCAGACCACGAACAAGATGTTCCAGAATGTTTATGTGCAGACAAGCTGGCTTGACCATTTTCCCTGGAATTTCGTTCTCCCCTGAATGACTGCTCCCCAGCCCTGGAGACTTGCATCCATGGACACCAGGATTCCATCCTGGATCCCTAACCTTCGTCCCTCTAGGAGGTAAGAACTGAGCAGCCACCACAGGAGAGAAAATCTGGTCCTGGAAGATAAGATTATTTTCGGTGCATGTGCAGGTGAGACCCGGACCACATGTCCAATTGGTCCCGCCAAAAACCTCTCTGGCATTTAACCTGCACACTGAATGGCCTCGTAGGCCGCAACTCTTTCATCAATGGAACGTATTGATGGATTGACACTGTTGTAGATCTGACCCGACTCTGGATCTTCAGAGCTTTTTCCATTGGAAGAAACAAACTCTCAACAGTTCTGTATCTAACATCTTTTTCAACGCTGACAACCGCGTCGTTGGGATCAACCGTGATTCTGGTAAGTTCAGGAGCCAACCACTTTGTTGAAGATCCGTCAGGGATAAAAACGTTTTGCACTACTTGTTTCTTGCCCTCCCCATACACCGGAGAGCGTCCCAGTACAGAGTAATAAGGACTCTTTTACTACTGAAGAAAATCATCATACCGCCATCACTCCAGTGAATTGGCACTGACAATCCTGAATAGCAAACCAGGTAAGCCTAATGCGGAAGAACCGTATTTAGACCCTCTTTCTCCTTAACAGATTGGAGATCCCTGCCCAGAGAGATTCCATCTTGTAGTTCAACTTCTTAAGTAGAAATTGTTTGGAATTGTTCTGACCAAGCCTTCCGGCCTCAGAAGCACAAAAAAGCTTGAATAACAGCTTTTATCCTTTTTTTTTTTTTTTTTTGTGTGAACGGGACAGCAGGACAATGACCTGATCCTGACCCAACTCTTGTATGGTGTCGCATACTACCTCCCCGTCCAGAGGAGAATTGGAAAGGTTTCTTTGAAAAATCAGTGAGGGGAATCGTCTGGAAACTCCAGTATGTCCCCCTTGGGGCTCTATTCTGTAAACTCACTGGTCCATGTCCGTTCCAGGACTGACTGAAGAGTATTAGACGTGATCCCACCGGTGTGGGCTCCCGCAAGATATGCCCAGCGACATGCGGTGGATGTGGTAGAAACAGGATGATTTCTGTTTCTGGGAACTTGAAAAGGCTGCTGACCTCTTACCTTTTCACCTTCCTCTACCTGCAAAGAAGGGGAAAAACCGTATCCATCCGGTCAAAATGACTGCATCCTACAAAAATGCATCACCAACCGTTGTGAGGGAACATAGGTCAAGAAGGTAGACTTACCAGTGGTATCTGCCGAGATCAACATAACAAAGCCATCCCCAAACCAGGTTTCACCTTCATAGGGAAGCTACTCCAGTACTTCTCGGAGTCAGCCTCAGCATTCCATTGGTGAATCCACAACGCCCTCCTAGCCGAGACCGCCATGGAATTGGCCCGCGAACCCAAGAGTCCCATACCTCTTGCAGTCGCACGACAGTATGCTGCATTGTTTTAGATATAACCCAACTTAAGGAGTATCCCATCTCTCCCCAGGGTAATTATATCGGATGACAAGGTAACCGACCATTTCTGAATACAAGCACTCCCTCATGCGCATGTGCTGCAAATATAATCAAAGCATATAATTAAAATATCACTTACCTTCCTGTATACGATCCTTTGTGACAAGGCCCCGTGCAGAACAGGGGTTGACTCTCACTTTATTCTATCCACGGCGGGAAAAGAATAAACACTCGGACTCCTCGTGATGATTTTAAACCATCTTGTCACGGCTGACCTAGAGCTTTTCAACAGAGCGACCAGCACATGAGAAGGAATAACTTTACTTCAGCATTCATTATAAATTTTAATATGAATATACGCATTTAAATACACAAACACACACACATATATAGCTATATATAGATATTATATATATTTGTCAGGAACAGCAGGGTCCCTATTGACATTAATACGTTCTTAATGTGTATGAAACATGTACTGAATGCCGATGTTGTGGATCTAATCAGGAAACATCATGGTCGACATAAGAAATAGTATTCGTGTCGACATCAGGGAGTAGTAACTGGGCAAAAATAAGATTTTAAACCTACCGGTAAATCATTTTCTCGTAGTCCGTAGAGGATGCTGGGGACTCCGTAAGGACCATGGGGATAGACGGGCTCCGCAGGAGACATGGGAACTTTAAGAAAGACTTTAGGTCTAAGTGTGCACTGGCTCCTCCCTCTATGCCCCTCCTCTAGACCTCCGTTAGAAAAACTGTGCCCAGAGGAGACGGACAGTACGAGGAAAGGATTTTTGTTAATCCAAGGGCAAGATTCATACCAGCCACACCAATCACACCGTATAACTTGTGTATCTATTAAACAGTTAACAGTATGAAAAACCAACGTAGCATCAGTCCAACCTGATGAAACTATAATATAACCCTTATGTAAGCAAAACTATATACAAGTCTCGCAGAAGTAGTCCGCACTTGGGACGGGCGCCCAGCATCCTCTACGGACTACGAGAAAAAGATTTACCGGTAGGTTTACAATCTTATTTTCTCTAACGTCCTAGAGGATGCTGGGGACTCCGTAAGGACCATGGGGATTATACCAAAGCTCCCAAACGGGCGGGAGAGTGCGGATGACTCTGCAGCACCGATTGAGCAAACAGGAGGTCCTCCTCAGCCAGGGTATCAAACTTATAGAACTTTGCAAAGGTGTTTGAACCCGACCAAGTAGCAGCTCGGCTCAGTTGTAGTGCCGAGACCCCTCGGGCAGCCGCCCAAGACGAGCCCACCTTCCTAGTGGAATGGGCCTTGACCGATTTCGGTAACGGCAATCCAGCCGTAGAATGCGCCTGCTGAATCGTGTTACAGATCCAGCGAGCAATAGTCTGCTTCGAAGCAGGGGCGCCAACCTTGTTGGCTGCATATAGGACAAACAGTGCTTCTGTTTTCCTGACTCTAGCCGTTCTGGCCACATAAATTTTCAAAGCCCTGACTACATCAAGGGACTCTGAATCCTCCAAATCTCGTGTAGCCACAGGCACCACAATAGGTTGGTTCATATGAAAAGACGAAACCACCTTTGGCAAGAATTGAGGACGGGTCCGCAATTCCGCCCTATCCATATGGAAAACCAGATAGGGGCTTTTATGAGACAAAGCCGCCAATTCCGACACTCGCCTAGCCGAAGCCAAGGCTAATAACATGACCACCTTCCAAGTGAGATATTTTAACTCCACCGTTTGAAGTGGCTCAAACCAGTGCGACTTAAGAAAACTCAACACCACATTAAGGTCCCAAGGCGCCACCGGAGGTATAAAAGGAGGCTGAATATGCAGCACTCCCTTCACAAAAGTCTGTACTTCTGGGAGAGAAGCCAATTCTTTTTGAAAGAAAATGGATAAGGCCGAAATCTGAACCTTAATGGAGCCTAATTTTAGGCCCAAATTCACTCCAGTCTGTAGGAAGTGAAGGAAACGGCCCAGATGGAATTCTTCCGTAGGAGCATTCCTGGCCTCACACCAAGAAACATATTTTCGCCATATACGGTGATAATGTTTAGCTGTCACGTCCTTCCTAGCCTTTATCAGTGTAGGAATGACCTCATCCGGAATGCCTTTTTCCGCTAGGATCCTGCGTTCAACCGCAATGCCGTCAAACGCAGCCACGGTAAGTCTTGGAACAGACATGGCCCCTGTTGTAACAGGTCCTGTCTTAGAGGAAGAGGCCACGGATCTTCTGTGAGCATTTCCAGCAGATCCGGATACCAGGTCCTTCGTGGCCAATCTGGAACAATGAGAATTGTTCTCACTCCTCTTTTTCTTATTATTCTCAACACCTTGGGTATGAGAGGAAGAGGAGGAAACACATAGACCGACTGGAACACCCACGGTGTCACTAGGGCGTCTACTGCTACCGCCTGAGGGTCTTTTGATTTGGCGCAATACCTCTGTAGCTTTTTGTTGAGGCGGGACGCCATCATGTCTATCTGGGGCAGTCCCCACTGACTTGCAATCTGTGCGAAGACTTCCCGATGAAGTCCCCACTCCCCTGGATGCAGGTCGTGTCTGCTGAGGAAGTCTGCTTCCCAGTTGTCCACTCCCGGAATGAACACTGCTGACAGTGCGCTTACATGATTTTCCGCCCAGCGAAGAATCCTGGTGGCTTCCGCCATTGCCACTCTGCTCCTTGTGCCGCCTTGGCGGTTTACATGAGCCACTGCGGTGATGTTGTCTGACTGGATCAGAACTGGTTGGTCGCGAAGTAAGTTCTCCGCTTGACGTAGGGTGTTGTATATGGCCCTCAGTTCCAGGATGTTGATGTGAAGACAAGTCTCTTGACTTGTCCAAAGTCCATGGAAATTTCTTCCCTGTGTGACTGCTCCCCACCCTCTGAGGCTCGCATCCGTGGTCACCAGGATCCAATCCTGAAAGCCGAACCTGGGGCCTTCCAAAAAGTGAGCACTCTGCAGCCACCACAGGTGAGATACCCTGGCCCTAGGGGACAGGGTGATCAGCTGATGAATTTGTAGATGTGACCCGGACCACTTGTCCAATAGGTCCCATTGGAAAGTCCTTGCATGGAACCTGCCGAAGGGAATGGCTTCGTATGTTGCCACCATTTTTTCCAGGACTTGAATGCAATGATGCACAGACACTTGTTTTGGCTTCAATAGGTTCTTGACTAGAGTCATGAGTTCCTGAGCTTTTTCTATCGGAAGAAAACCACTTTTTCTGGTCTGTGTCCAGAATCATGCCCAAGAAGGTCAGACGAGTCGTAGGAACCAGCTGTGACTTCGGGATATTGAGAATCCAGCCGTGTTGCTTTAACACCTTCAATGAAAGTGACACGCTGTTCAGTAACTTCTCTCGTGATCTCGCTTTTATGAGGAGATCGTCCAAGTATGGGATAATTGTGACACCCTGCTTGCGCAGGAGCACCATCATTTCCGCCATTACCTTGGTGAAAATCCTCGGGGCCGTGGAAAGCCCAAACGGCAACGTCTGAAACTGGTAATGACAATACTGTACCGCAAATCTCAGGTACGCCTGGTGAGGTGGATAAATGGGGACATGAAGGTATGCATCCTTTATGTCCAGAGATACCATAAAATCCCCCCCTTCCAGGCTGGCGATGACCGCTCTGAGCGATTCCATCTTGAACCGTTTTAAGTATAGGTTCAGGGATTTTAAATTCAATATGGGTCTGACCAAACTGTCCGGTTTCGGAACTACAAACAGGGTTGAATAGTATCCCTTCCCTCTCTGAAGCAGGGGAACTTCGACCACCTCTTGTTGAAGACACAATTTGTGAATAGCATTTAACACTATCTCCCTTTCTAGGGGAGAAGTCGGTAGAGCCGATTTGAAAAACCGGCGAGGAGCCACCTCTTCGAATTCCAGCTTGTATCCCTGAGAAACAATTTCTATTGCCCAGGGATCCACCTGTGAGTGAACCCAGATGTGGCTGAAAAGTCGAAGACGTGCCCCCACTGGGGCGGACTCCCTCAGCGAAGCCCCAGCGTCATGCGGTGGATTTTGCAGAGGCCGGGGAGGACTTCTGTTCCTGGGAACTAACTGTGCAGTGCAGCTTTTTACCTCTGTCCTTACCTCTGGCCAGAAAGGACGATCCACGTACTCTTTTGCTTTTATTTGAACGAAAGGACTGCATTTGATAATGTGGCGCTTTCTTAGGTTGTGAGGGAACATAAGGCAAAAAATTCGATTTACCTGCCGTAGCTGTGGAGACCAGGTCCGAGAGCCCTTCTCCAAACAATTCCTCACCCTTGTAAGGTAAGACCTCCATATGTCTTTTTGAGTCGGCATCACCTGTCCATTGCCGAGTCCAGAGGACTCGTCTAGCAGAAATTGACATAGCGTTTATTCTGGAACCCAGTAAACTAATGTCTCTTTGAGCATCTCTCATATATAAGACAGCATCCTTTATATGGCCTAGGGTCAATAAAATGGTATCCTTATCTAGGGTCTCAATTTCCGCTGATAAGGAATCTGTCCATGCTGCTACAGCGCTACAAACCCAGGCCGACGCAATTGCCGGTCTGAGTAATGTACCAGAATGTGTGTAAATGGATTTCAAGGTAACCTCCTGCTTGCCGTTAGCAGGATCCTTGAGGGTAGCCGTATCTTGGGATGGCAAGCGTGTCAACGCTTTGTCCACCTTAGGGGAAGATTCCCACCGTATCCTGTCCGTTGGCGGGAAAGGATACGCCATAAGAATCCTTTTGGGAATCTGCAGTTTTTTGTCTGGAGATTCCCACACTTTTTCACATAATTCGTTCAACTCATGTGAGGAGGGAAAAGTTACCTCAGGCTTCTTTCCCTTATACATGTGTACCCTTGTGTCAGGGAGTTCCTCTGTGATATGCAACACTTCTTTTATTGCAATAATCATATATCGAATACATTTAGCCACTTTTGGCTGTAACTTTGCATCATCGTAGTAGACACTGGAGTCCGAATCCGTGTCGGTATCTGTGTCTCCTATCTGGGATAGTGGGCGCTTCTGAGACTGTGAAGGTCCCGGCGACATAGGGACAGGCATGGGTTCACTCCCTGACTGTTCCTTAGCTTCAGCTTTGTCTAATCTTCTGTGCAATAAGTTCACACTAGCACTTAAAACATTCCACATATCCATCCAGTCAGGTGTCGGCACCGCCGACGGAGACCTCACATTCATACGCTCCCCCTCCTCCCTAGGTGAGCCTTCTACCTCAGACATGTCGACACACGCGTACCGACACACCACACACACAGGGAACCTCTTATCTGAAGATAGTTTCCCCACCAGGCCCTTTGGAGAGACAGAGAGAGAGTATGCCAGCACACACCCCAGCGCTATATGACCCTGGAAAAAAAACACTAAATGTTTATCCAGTAGCGCTGTTTATACTTTATCTCCGCCTCTTAAAACCCCTCTATCACCGTGTATGAGCAGGGGAGAGTCCGGGGAGCTTCCTTCTCAGCGATGTGCTGTGGAGAAAAATAGCGCTGATGAGTGCTGAGGGAGAAGCCCCGCCCCCTCGGCGGCGGGCTTCTGTCGCGCTCAAAATTCCTGAAAACTGGCGGGGGGTCTGTTATATACATGTACAGTGCCCATCTGTACATGTATATACTTATTTTGCCAATGTAGAGGTTTTATTGCTGCCCAGGGCACCCCCCTGCGCCCTGCACCCTTACAGTGACTGCGGTGTGTGAGGTGTATGGGAGCAATTTACTGCTGTGCGTTACCTCAGTGAAGATCATGAAGTCTTCTGCCGCCTCTGAAGTCTTCTTTTCTTCTCATACTCACCCAGCTTCTATCTTCCGGCTCTGCGAGGAGGACGGCGGCGCAGCTCTGGGACGGACGGCGAGGGTGAGACCTGCGTACCAATCCCTCTGGAGCTAATGGTGTCCAGTAGCCTAAGAAGCAGAGCCCTTGAACTCAGAAGAAGTAGGTCTGACTTCTCTCCCCTCAGTCCCACGAAGCAGGGAGCCTGTTGCTAGCAGGTCTCCCTGAAAAAAAAAAAAAAAAAGATTTTACACTTACCGGTAAATCTATTTCTCGTAGTCCGTAGAGGATGCTGGGACTCCGTAAGGACCATGGGGAATAGACGGGCTCCGCAGGAGGCATGAGCACTTTAAAAAAAGACTTTGGACTCTGGGTGTGCACTGGTTCCTCCCTCTATGCCCCTCCTCCAGACCCCAGTTAGAGAAACTGTGCCCAGAGGAGATGGACAGTACGAGGAAAGGATTTTTGGGAATCACAGGGCAAGATTCATACCAGCCACACCAAGCACACCGTATAACTTGTGATAACTACCCAGTTAATAGTATGAACAAACATAGTCTCGGTCTAAACCGATGAAACTATATACAAGTCTTGCAGAAGAAGTCCACACTTGGGACGGGCGCCCAGCATCCCCTACGGACTACAAGAAATAGATTTACCGGTAAGTGTAAAATCTTATTTTCTCTAACGTCCTAGAGGATGCTGGGACTCCGTAAGGACCATGGGGATTATACCAAAGCTCCCAAACGGGCGGGAAAGTGCGGATGACTCTGCAGCACCGATTGAGCAAACAGGAGGTCCTCATCAGCCAGGGTATCAAATTTATAGAACTTTGCAAAGGTGTTTGACCCCGACCAAGTAGCTGCTCGGCACAACTGTAATGCCGAGACCCCTCGGGCAGCCGCCCAAGACGAGCCCACCTTCCTAGTGGAATGGGCCTTAACCGATTTAGGCAATGGCAATCCAGCCGTAGAATGCGCCTGCTGAATCGTGTTAAAGATCCAGCGAGCAATAGTCTACTTTGAAGCAGGCGCGCCAACTTTGTTGGCTGCATACAGAACAAACAGCGCTTCAGTTTTCCTAACCCTCCCTGTTCTGGCCACATAAATCTTCAAAGCCCTGACCACATCAAGGGACTCGGAATCCTCCAAGTCCCGTGTAGCCACAGGCACGACAATAGGTTGATTCATATGAAAAGAAGAGACCACTTTAGGCAGAAATTGAGGACGAGTCCTCAATTCTGCCCTATCCACGTGGAAAACCAGATAGGGGCTTTTATGTGACAAAGCCGCTAATTCCGAAACACGCCTCGCAGAAGCCAAGGCCAACAACATGACCACTTTCCAAGTGAGATATTTCAACTCCACTGTTGTGAGTGGTTCAAACTAAGGTGACTTGAGGAAACTTAATACCACATTAAGATCCCACGGCGCCACCGGAGGTACAAAAGGAGGCTGAATATGCAGCACCCCCTTCACGAATGTCTGTACTTCAGGAAGAGAAGCCAATTCCTTTTGAAAGAAAATGGATAAGGCCGAAATTTGGACCGTTATGGACCCTAATTTTAGGCCCAAAGTCACTCCTGTTTGCAGGAAGTGAAGCAGACGACCCAAATGGAACTCCTCCGTAGGAGCAGTCCTGGCCTTACACCAAGAAACATATTTTCGCCATATACGGTGATAATGTTTCAATGTCACGTCCTTCCTAGCCTTGATCAGGGTAGGAATGACCTCCTCCGGAATACCTTTTTTCGCTAGGATCCGGCGTTCAACCGCCATGCCGTCAAACGCAGCCACGGTAAGTCTTGGGACAGACAGGGCCCCTGCTGCAGCAGGTCCTGTCTTAGAGGAAGAGGCCACGGATCTTCTGTGAGCAACTCTTGCAGATCCGGATACCAAGTCCTTCGTGGCCAATCTGGAACAATGAGGATTGTTCTTACTCTTCTTAGTCTTATTATTCTCAACACCTTGGGTATGAGAGGTAGAGGAGGGAACACATAGACCGATCTGAACACCCAAGGTGTCACTAGAGCGTCCACCGCTACCGCCTGAGGGTCTCTTGACCTGGCGCAATACCGCTTTAGCTTTTTGTTGAGACGGGGCGCCATCATGTCTATCTGAGGCAGTCCCCACCGACCCACGATCTGTGCGAAGACTTCTTGATGAAGTCTCCACTCTCCCGGATGCAGGTCGTGCCTGCTGAGGAAGTCCGCTTCCCAGTTGTCCACCCCCGGGATGAATACAGCTGATAGGGCGCTTACATGGCCTTCCGCCCAGCGAAGAATCCTGGTCGCTTCTGCCATGGCCGCTCTGCTCCTTGTGCCGCCTTGGCAGTTTACATGAGCCACTGCTGTGACATTGTCTGACTGAATCAGAACCGTTTTTTCCCGAAGCAATGCCTCTGCCTGGCGTAGGGCGTTGTATATGGCCCTCAACTCCAGGACGTTGATGTGGAGACAAGTCTCTAGATTCGACCAGAGACCTTGGAAATTTCTTCCCAGTGTGACTGCTCCCCAACCTCGGAGGCTTGCGTCCGTGGTCACCAGGATCCAGTCCTGAATTCCGAACCTGCGGCCTTCTAGGAGGTGAGCACTGTGCAGCCACCACAGGAGAGATACCCTGGCTCTGGGAGACAGGGTGATCCTCTGATGCATTTGTAAATGGGACCCGGACCATTTGTCCAGTAGATCCTATTGAAAGGTCCTCGCATGGTACCTTCCGAAGGGGATGGCCTCGTACGATGCCACCATCTTCCCCAGAACACGTGTGCAGTGATGCACTGAAATCTTTTTTAGCTTTAATAGGTTCCTGACCAGGGCTATGAGCTCCTGAGCCTTTTCCATCGGAAGAAAAACCTTTTTCTGGTCTGTGTCTAGAATCAGACCCAGAAAGGTCAGGCGCGTTGTAGGGACTAGCTGGGACTTCGGTATATTGAGAATCCAGCCGTACCCCTGCAACATCCTCACCAACAGCGACACGCTGTCCAGCAACTTCTCCAGAGATCTCGCCTTTATGAGGAGATCGTCCAAGTATGGGATAATTGTGACACCCTGCTTGCGCAGGAGCACCATCATTTCCGCCATTACCTTGGTGAAAATTCTCGGAGCTGTGGAAAGCCCAAACGGCAACGTCTGAAATTGGTAATGACAGTCCTGTACTGCAAATCTCAGGAACGCCTGGTGAGGAGGGAAAATCGGAACATGAAGGTATGCATCCTTTATGTCCAGGGACACCATCCAATCCCCCCCTCCAGGCTGGCGATGACCGCTCTGAGCGATTCCATCTTGAACTTGAACTTTTTCAAGTACAAGTTCAGGGATTTTAGATTCAAAATGGGCCTGACCGAACCGTCCGGTTTCGGGACCACAAACAGGGTTGAGTAATACCCCTTTCCTTGCTGGAGAAGAGGAACTTTGACTATCACCTGTTGAAGATATAATTTTTGAATTGCAGTCAACACTAACTCCCTCTCTGACGGGGAAGCTGGCAGAGCCAATTTGAAAAACCAGCGAGGAGGCACGTCTTCGAATTCCAGCCTGTATCCCTGAGAAACAATCTCTATAGCCCAGGGATTCACCTGTGAGTGAACCCAGACCTGGCTGAATAATCGAAGACGTGCCCCCACTTGAGCTGACTCCCCCCGGGAAGCCCTAGCGTCATGCGGTGGACTTTGCAGATGTAGTGGAGGACTTCTGCTTCTGGGAACTAGCTGCATGCAGCTTTTTTCCCTTGCCTTTTCCTCTGGCAAGGAAGGACAATCCCCGTACCTTCTTGCTTTTATTGGAACGAAAAAAGACTGCATTTGATAATGAGGTGCCTTTTTAGTATGCTGCGGGGGGACATAAGGTAAGAAATTCGATTTACCGGCCGTAGCAGTAGACACAAGGTCTGAGAGGCCTTCTCCAAACAACTCCTCCCCCTTGTAAGGCAACGACTCCATATGCCGCTTTGAGTCGGCATCCCCCGTCCACTGGAGTCGCCTAGCAGAAATAGACATAGCATTTATTCTGGAGCTTAGTAAACAAATGTCTCTTTGAGCATCCCTCATATATAAAGCAGTATCTTTGATATGCTCTAGTGTCATTAGAATGGTATCCTTATCTAGGGTGTCAAGTTCCGTAGATAAGGAATCTGTCCATGCTGCGACAGCACTACACACCCAGGCCGATGCCATAGCCGGGCTAACGATAGTACCGGAATGTGTGTAAATGTGCTTCATGCTAACCTCCTGCTTACGATCAGCAGGATCCTGGAGGGAAGCTGTATCCTGAGAAGGCAGTGCCACCTTCTTGGATAAGCGTGTCAGCGCCTTGTCTACCTTCGGCGAAGATTCCCATCGTATCATGTCCTTTTGTAGGAAAGCGATACGCCATTAGAATCCTTTTGGGAACTTGTAGTCTCTTATCTGGAGATTCCCAAGCCTTTTCGCACAAGTCGCTTAGTTCAAATGAGGACGGAAAAGTGACCTCAGGCTTTTTCCCTTTATACATGTGTACCCTCGTGTCAGGGACAGGGGGTTCCTCAGTGATATGCAAAACCTCTTTAATGGCAATAATCATGTAACGAATACCTTTCGCCACCTTTGGCTGTAATTTTGCATCCTCAGTGTCGACACTAGAGTCAGTATCTGTGTCAGTGATCTGGGATATGGGCCCTCATTCCGAGTTGTTCGCTCGCAAGGCGAATGTAGCAGAGTTACACACGCTAAGCCGCCGCCTACTGGGAGTGTATCTTAGCTTCTTAAATGTGCGACCGATGTATTCGCAATATTGCGATCACAAACGAGTTAGCAGTTTTAGAGTAGCTTCAGACTTACTCTGCCTGTGCGATCAGTTCTGTGCTTTTCGGTCCTGGCTGACGTCACAAACACACCCAGCGTTCGTCCAGGCACTCCCACCGTTTCTCCAGCCACTCCTGCGTTTTTTCCGGAAACGGTAGCGTTTTCAGCCACACGCCCATAAAACGCCGTGTTTCCGCCCAGTAACACCCATTTCCTGTCAATCATACTACGATCGCCGGAGCGAAGAAAAAGCCGTGAGTAAAAATACTTTCTTCTTAGTAAAGTTACTTGGCGCATGCGCAGTGCGAACATTGCGCATGCGCACTAAGAGAATTCTCACTGCGATGCGATGAAAATCTCCGAGCGAACAACTCGGAATGAGGGCCATGGTGCGTTTCTGAGACCCCAAAGGTCCTGGTGCCACAGTGACAGGCATGGTCTGACTACCTGACTGATCCCTAGCTTCAGCCTTGTCTAATCGTTTATGCAGTAAATTTACATTTGCATTCAAGACATTCCACATATCCACCCAGTCCGGTGTCGGCGTTGCTGACGGCGACCTGACCATCATGCACTCCCCCTCCTCCTTAGGTGAGCCTTCCTCGTCAAACATGTCAACACACACGTACCGACACACTTCACACACACAGGGAATCTCTTTTCTGAAGACAGGTTCCCCCTGAGGCCCCTTGGAGAGACAGAGAGAGAGTATGCCAGCACACACCCCAGCGCTATATAACCCTGGAGAAAAACACAGATTGTTTACCCAGTAGCACTGCTTAATGTATAAACGCCAATAATGTGCCCCCCCTCTACTTTAAAACCCCCTTTCACTGTGTGTCAAGCAGGGGAGAGTCCGGGGAGCTTCCTCTCAGCGGTGCTGTGGAGAGAAAATGGCGCTGATGAGTGCTGAGGGAGAAGCCCCGCCTCCTCGGCGGCGGGCTTCTGTTCCGCTCAAACGTACTAAAAAATGGCGGGGGCTGTTTTATATACATGTACAGTGCCCACCTGTACATGTATATAGACTTTTGCCATAGGAGAGGTGTGTTATTGCTGCCCAGGCGCCCCCCCTGTGCTCTGCACCCTTACAGTGACCGGAGTGTGTGAGGTGTATGGGAGCAATGACGCACAGCTGCGGTGCGTTACCTCAGTGAAGCACCGAAGGCTTCTGCCGCCTGAGACGTCTTCTGTCTTCGTTTCTTCTGGCTCTGTGAGGAGAACGGCGTCGCGGCTCTGGGGTGAACGCCCAGGACGAACCTGTGTTCACTCCCTCTGGAGCTAATGGTGTCCAGTAGCCGAGGAAGCAGAGCCTATCATTTAAGTAGGTCTGCTCCTCTCTCCCTCGATGCAGGGAGTCTGTTGCCAGCAATGCTCCCTGAAAAAGAGAAAAAAATCCTAACAAAAATGCTTTCTAAGCAGGAAACTCAGGAGAGCTCCCTGCAGTGCACCCATTCTCCTCTGGGCACAGTCTAAAACTGGGGTCTGGAGGAGGGGCATAGAGGGAGGAGCCAGTGCACACCCAGAGTCCAAAGTCTTTCTTAAAGTGCCCATGCCTCCTGCGGAACCAGTCTATTCCCCATGGTCCTTACGGAGTCCCAGCATCCTCTAGGACGTTAGAGAAATAAACCTAACTAAGTCTTTTCAGAGAAACTCAGTAGAGCTCCTCGGTGTGTGACCAGTCTCTCTGGGCACAGAATCTAAACTGGAGTCTGGAGGAGGAGCATAGAGGGAGGAGCCAGTTCACACCCAATCAAAGTCTTAAAGTGTGCCTATGTCTCCTGCGGATCCCGTCTATACCCCATGGTTCTTGAAGCATCCCCAGCATCCTCTAGGACATATGAGAAAATGTCAGACAGCAGATCTAGCACTAGTCACAGACAATGATAAATACAATAAAATACACTGCAATGGCTACTAAGTCAACTACACAGACTGCAGTGGCTGGTAGGATATAGTGCTGTATAACGTGGCTCCTATGAGAGGTATACAGGGGAGACTGGAGCCAGCGTTGCTGGAGACCTGTAGCTACAGAGCTGAAAATGGCTGCCATGGGTCTCCTCAAAGGAGCAATAGCTCAGGTGCGGTGGACTGCAGTGGAATGGTGCCCTCAGCTGAGGGAGGGCCACAGGAAGAGGGCTGACCTCCCCTATGCCGATTTAACCCACCAGTTCCCTGGCCTCATTAAGTAAACCTGAGCCATTATGTTTGCCCTGGTGGTCTAGTGGAGTCCCGGACGAACCGGTGTCTACGTCAGCCCCTACGGTATGTCTCTTGAGACCGGACAGAGGACTGCTTACAAGACGCGGGGTCTGGTGAGAAAGAAACCTGTGCCAGCTTGCAGTCCGGGGTCCTCCGTGGGAGTCGTGCTAGGTGAGTGATGGAGGTGATTAAGCAGCAGCCCTGGCATCCAGAGGACTGCATACTGCTGCTGCTCTTGTCAGAGAGAAAAATAATAAATAAAAGCATCCCCACCGTTTAAGTGGTAAACAGGTTCCTGCAGACACCAAAACTAAACTGAAGTGCCTAAGATGTGGGAGTATAGGGTGGGAGGGGCAGGGACCAGAGCAACCGGAGATACCTAAAGCATTAACTGTTTAGTGCCTGGTCCTTACCACCACCTACACCCCATTGTCTTCCCTGTGGAGCCCTATGGAACCCAAAGGAGAAATTTGTGTTCTAAATACTAAGAACATTTTTGTTTCTGGATGAATACATCCATAAATAGGCATAAAAAATGTATTGTTTTCAACGTGAGAGGTTTTGTTGTTTCTGCAGAAAAAAATACAGTAAGCAACATGATCAGAACAAATTGCAACCATACCAGACATTTGTTTTTTTTCATTTACCTTACTTTTTTGAAAGAAATCTAAAAAAAAAAACCTTTCACGGTTAAAATACTGTACCATTATAATAGGCATATTTTTTATGTTGCAGATGCATGATGTCCACTCAAGTGCAATCTACTACTATCCCTATAAATCTAGTTTTATCAAATGTTCTACCATGAGAGGAGACTGCTATACTTCTTGTCTTGTATATGCTGGCTTTGCAAACAGTTTTGTCTAACACCTTACCACCATGTAGAAAACCCCCCATATGCACACACAAAAAAAAGGCTAGAAATATAAATGCCAAATTCTTGAGTTGGGATAAAATACCCCATTTATACATTAGTAAACAGACCTGATCTGACAATCAAGTTAACATCACACGTTCCGTAAAGTGGTTGCACATTATGTGTAAAGAATGGGATTACAAAGTCTCTGTATTCCACTAAAAAAACAGGACTAGGCAAGCAGTATTTTAACCCTTGACTGACTGAGAAGTGATGTTTATCCAACTATTGATGTCCCTGCAATACAGGCCGTTTGAGACACATGCTAGCACCTTCCCATCAGAATTGCAACTGGTAAGGGTGTAGTGTATGGTGCACATGGGCCCAACATGCCAAACACCCTGCACCCATAAGAGACCTACCATCTGCGCAAGGGTCCTCCCGGTGGAGACATCTTTCCAGCCATGTGTTTGGAAGGAGGATGCCGGCAAAGCAGACAGCGTATACATCATCCATTTCTGTAAACATTGTTGGAAAGATGGCAACACTTCTGAGAGTTTCCTTTACGGGGACCCCACACGGACTCCATTGGATGCTGCTGGAAGAACCTCTCCAGGTATTGAGGAAGGGGGCCACTGCATGGTAAGTGGGCCCTCTGCACATGCTCCCTCAGCTGTTAAAACACACCTGGTCTAAAGATTACCTAGTGTCCGCTGTTTTTCTACAGCAAATCAATCATTATTAACTGCATTTGCACTTAATGACTTTCCGGCAACGCTTTGTAATTCTTTGATGTCTACAAGTACCCAATATCACCACCACAACATAGCACATTGAAGACAGTTTTATATTTGGCAAACTCTGGCCTTTCTGCCAGGTCACATGTAATTACTACACAGCAGTGAAATTACTTTTCTTTCCTATTTATTTCACTTTTAAGTCCAATGCTTATTACAAATCCTGCAAAAGGTACGTCTAGAGAGCATTAGAAGTCCTCCCGAAGCATTGGGAACCCAGGACTACAAGACAGTATAGCTCCAGTCATGGCGGAGGGTAGAACAGCAGGGGGGAGTGGTAAAGAAAGCTGGGGAACATCATATTAATCGCTGTACAATGACGGCATTTAGTAGGTTAGCTTCTTTCAGAGTCTGGTCCTCATCAGTCAACTCCTTATTTGGAAAAGTAGTCATTAGCACAAAGCTTGTGGCGGCCATAGCGGGTCTGGCACTCGCAATATACAGACGAATATCACGGATCCTGAAGAAAATATAGAACAGATCAGTGTTTAAGGAGCGTCACAATAAAGTATAGAAAAGTTACAAAACAAGGGAAATCAATCTGTTGTTGCTGCAGATGTTGGGGAGCACCAAGTGCCTTTATGTTCAACCAGAATCACAGACTACTATAACACAGGTTACCTCAACTTTGGTTCAAATGTGTCACATTGGGCGGTATTCAAATGATATATCACGCCCAATCTCCTTTCTAAAGTGAACCCCGTTATCGTGCATATTACCCCTTTAGTAATCAGGTTTAGCTGCATAAAAGGTTAGGGTACCTCGCTACCTCGGGGGTAACGAGCTGAAATGATAATACCACACCCATCAGCAGAAACAGAATGGGTATGGAAGAGGGTGAAAAGAATTGAATACCGCCCATTATGTCAGTGGTCTACTGTATGTAGTGGGCATTATGGACATTTATCTCTCCACTAAAGCCGGGTACACACTGGGCGATTTCAGCCTAAAAATTAAACAACAAATGTTGTTAGCGTTTATTTTTTAGGCTTATATTATCCAGTGTGTATGGGGTTAATATCGGTGAACGATGTGCGCTCCTGCACGTCGTTCAGCGATCACCAATATTGAGCCGACATGCAGCTCAACCATTCAATGTCGGGTTGAGCTGCATATCCGGGAATGCTGGCAGTGACGTCACCGATCGTTATCATTGAACGATAACGCTCAGTGTGTACACGCTATATCGTTGAACGATATAGTCGTTCATCCCTGGCATTTCATTATCACCCAGTCTGTATCCGGCTTAACACTTAATCAGTAGCTTCACTTTTGGGACATGCAATAGAACATGAATGCCTGTTTATTTGTTTTTTTAGCTGCTAAAGTAGGCATATGCATTTATTAATAAGAAAATAGTCTGACATGTGATATGAAACCAGCAGAATTATCAGCATGAAAACACAGGGAGACTGGAAAATAAGAATTTACTTACCGATAATTCTATTTCTCGGAGTCCGTAGTGGATGCTGGGGTTCCTGAAAGGACCATGGGGAATAGCGGCTCCGCAGGAGACAGGGCACAAAAAGTAAAGCTTTAGGATCAGGTGGTGTGCACTGGCTCCTCCCCCTATGACCCTCCTCCAAGCCAGTTAGGTACTGTGCCCGGACGAGCGTACACAATAAGGGAGGAATTTTGAATCCCGGGTAAGACTCATACCAGCCACACCAATCACACCGTACAACTTGTGATCTAAACCCAGTTAACAGTATGATAACAGCGGAGCCTCTGAAAAGATGGCTCACAACAATAATAACCCGATTTTTGTAACTATGTACAAGTATTGCAGATAATCCGCACTTGGGATGGGCGCCCAGCATCCACTACGGACTCCGAGAAATAGAATTATCGGTAAGTAAATTCTTATTTTCTCTATCGTCCTAGTGGATGCTGGGGTTCCTGAAAGGACCATGGGGATTATACCAAAGCTCCCAAACGGGCGGGAGAGTGCGGATGACTCTGCAGCACCGAATGAGAGAACTCCAGGTCCTCTTTTGCCAGGATATCAAATTTGTAGAATTTTACAAACGTGTTCTCCCCTGACCACGTAGCTGCTCGGCAGAGTTGTAATGCCGAGACCTCTCGGGCAGCCGCCCAAGATGAGCCCACCTTCCTTGTGGAATGGGCCTTAACCGATTTAGACTGTGGCAGGCCTGCCTCAGAATGTGCAAGTTGAATTGTGTTACAAATCCAACGAGCAATCGACTGCTTAGAAGCAGGCGCACCCAACTTGTTGGGTGCATACAGTATAAACAGCGAGTCAGATTTTCTGACTCCAGCTGTCCTGGAACATATTTTCAGGGCCCTGACAACTTCTAGCAACTTGGAGTCCTCCAAGTCCCTAGTAGGTGCAAGGCACCACAATAAGCTGGTTCAGGTGAAACACTGACACCACCTTTAGGGAGAGAACTGGGGACGAGTCCGCAGCTCTGCCCTGTCCGAATGGACAAACAGATATGGGCTTTTTTGAGAAAAAACCACCAATTTGACACTCGCCTGGTCCAGGCCAGGGCCAAGAGCATGGTCACTTTTTATGTGAGATGCTTCAAATCCACATATTTGACTGGTTTTAAACCAATGTGATTTGAGGAATCCCAGAACTACGTTGAGATCCCACAGTGCCACTGGAGGCACAAAAAAGGGGTTTGTATATGCAATACTCCCTTGACAAACTTCTGGACTTCAGGAACTGAAGCCAATTCTTTCTGGAAGAAAATTTACAGGGCCGAATTTGAACCTTAATGGACCCCAATTTGAGGCCCATAGACACTCCTGTTTGCAGGAAATGCAGGAAACGACCGAGTTGAAATTTCTTTGTGGGGCCTTCCTGGCCTCACACCACGCAACATATTTTCGCCACACGTGGTGATAATGTTGTGCGGTCACCTCCTTTCTGGCTTTGACCAGGGTAGGAATGACCTCTTCCGGAATGCCTTTTTTCCCTTAGGATCCGGCTTTCCATCGCCATGCCGACAAACGCAGCTGCGGTAAGTCTTGGAACAGACATGGTACTTGCTGAAGCAAGTCCCTTCTTAGCGGCAGAGGCCATAAGACCTCTGTAAGCATCTCTTGAAGTTCCGGGTACCAAGTCCTTCTTGGCCAATCCGGAGCCATGAGTATAGTTCTTACTCCTCTACGTCTTATAATTCTCAGCACCTTAGGTATGAGAAGCAGAGGAGGGAACACATACACCGACTGGTACACCCACGGTGTTACCAGAACGTCCACATCTATTGCCTGAGGGTCTCTTGACCTGGCGCAATACCTGTCCCGTTTTTTGTTCAGACGGGACGCCATCATGTCCACCTTTGGTATTTCCCAACGGTTTACAATCATGTGGAAAAAACTTCTCAATGAAGTTTCCACTCTCCCGGGTGGAGGTCGTGCTGAGGAAGTCTGCTTCCCAGTTTCCATTCCCGGGATGAAAAACTGCTGACAGTGTTATCACATGATTTTCCGCCCAGCGAAAAGTCCTTGCAGTTTCTGCCATTGCCCTCCTGCTTCTTGTGTCGCCCTGTCTGTTTACGTGGGCGACTGCCGTGATGTTTTTCCCACTGGATCAATACCGGCTGACCTTGAAGCAGAGGTCTTTGCTAAGCTTAGAGCATTATAAATTTACCCTTAGCTCCAGTATATTTATGTGGAGAAAGGTCTCCATACTTGATCACACTCCCTGGAAATTTTTCCCTTGTGTGACTGCTCCCCAGCCTCTCAGGCTGGGCTCCGTGGTTACCAGCATCCAATCCTGAATGCCGAATCTGCGGCCCTCTAGAAGATGAGCACTCTATAACCACCACAGGAGAGACACCCTTGTCCTTGGATATTGGGTTATCCGCTGATGCATCTGAAGATGCGATCCGGACCATTTGTCCAGCAGATCCCACTGAAAAGTTCTTACGTGAAATCTGCCGAATGGAATTGCTTCGTAGGAAGCCACCATTTTTACCAGGACCCTTGTGCAATGATGCACTGTTTTTAGGAGGTTCCTGACTTGCTCGGATAACTCCCTGGCTTTCTCTTCCGGGAGAAACACCTTTTTCTGGACTGTGTCCAGAATCATCCCTAGGCACAGCAGACGTGTCGTCGGGATCAGCTGCGATTTTGGAATATTTAGAATCCACCCGTGCTGATTGTAGCAGTATCCGAGATAGTGCTACTCCGACCTCCAACTGTTCCCTGGACTATGCCCCTATCAGGAGATCGTCCAAGTAAGGGATAATTAAGACGCCTTTTCTTCGAAGAAGAATCATCAATTCGGCCATTACCTTGGTAAAGACCCCGGGGTGCCGTGGACAATCCAAACGGCAGCGTCTGAAACTGATAGTGACAGTTCTGCACCATGAACCTGAGGTACCCTTAGTGAGAAGGGCAAATTTGGGACATAGAGGTAAGCATCCCTGATGTCCCGGGACACTATATAGTCCCCTTCTTCCTGTTCGTTATCACTGCTCTGAGTGACTTCATCTTAATTTGAACCTTTGTAAGTGTTCAAAAAAAAAAATTTTTTAGAATAAGTCTCACCTAGCCTTCTGGCTTCAGTACCACAATATAGTGTGGAATAATACCCCTTTTCTGTAGTAGGAGGGGTAATTTAATTATCACCTGCTGGGAATACAGCTTGTGAATTTTTTTTTTTCCATACTACCTCCTTGTCGGAGGGAGACTTGGTAAAGCAGACTTCAGGAGCCTGCGAAGGGGAAACGTCTCGACATTCCCATCTGTACCCCCGGGATACTACTTGTAGGATCCAGGGGTCCTGTACGGTCTCAGCGCCATGCTGAGAACTTGTCAGACGCGGTGGAACGCTTCTGTTCCTGGGAATGGGCTGCCTGCTGCAGTCTTCTTCCCTTTCCTCTATCCCTGGGCAGATATGATCTTATAGGGACGAGAGGACTGAGGCTGAAAAGACGGTGTCTTTTTCTGCAGAGATGTGACTTAGGGTAAAAAACGGTGGATTTTCCAGCAGTTGCCGTGACCACCAGGTCCGATGGACCGACCCCAAACAAGTCCTCTTCCTTTATACGGCCATACTGTGCCATTTGGAATCTGCATCACCTGACCACTGTCGTGTCCATAACATCTTCTGGCAGTTATGGACATCGCGTTTATTCATGATGCCAGAGTGCAAATATCCCTCTGTGCATCTCGCATATATAGAAATGCATCCTTTAAATGCTCTATAGTCAATAAAATACTGTCCCTGTCAAGGGTATCAATATTTTTAGTCAGGGAATCCGACCAAGCCACCCTAGCTCTGCACATCCAGGCTGAGGCGATCGCTGGCCGCAGTATAACACCAGTATGTGTGTATATATACTTTTTATTATATTTTCCAGCCTTGTCAGCTGGTCCTTGAGGACGGCCCTATCTATAGACGGTACCGCCACTTGTTTTGATAAGCGTGTGAGCGCCTTATCCACCTTAAGGGGTGTTTCCCAACGCGCCCTAACTTCCGGCGGGAAAGGGTATACCGCCCATAATTTTCTATCGGGGGGAACCCACGCATCATCACACACTTTATTTAATTTATCTGATTCAGGAAAAACTATGGTAGTTTTTTCACATCCCACATAATACCCTCTTTTGTGGTACTTGTAGTATCAGAAATACGTAACACCTCCTTCATTGCCTTTAACGTGTGGCCCTAATAAGGAATACGTTTGTTTATTCACCGTCGACACTGGATTCAGTGTCCCTGTCTGTGTCTGTGTCGACCGACTAAAGTAAACGGGCGTTTTAAAACCCTTGACGGTGTTTTTGAGACGTCTGGACCGTACTAATTGTTTGTCGGCCGTCTCATGTCGTCAACCGACCTTGCAGCGTGTTGACATTATCACGTAATTTCCTAAATAAGCCATCCATTCCGGTGTCGACTCCCTAGAGAGTGACATCACCATTACAGGCAATTGCTCCGCCTCCTCACCAACATCGTCCTCCTACCTGTCGACACACACGTACCGACACACAGCACACACACAGGGAATGCTCTGATAGAGGACAGGACCCACTAGCCCTTTGGAGAGACAGAGGGAGAGTTTGCCAGCACACACCAAAAACGCTATAATTATATAGGGACAACCTTATATAAGTGTTTTCCCTTATAGCATCTTAATATATATATATATATAAGCATATCGCCAAATTAGTGCCCCCCCTCTCTGTTTTAACCCTGTTTCTGTAGTGCAGTGCAGGGGAGAGCCTGGGAGCCTTCCCTCCAGCCTTTCTGTGAGGGAAAATGGCGCTGTGTGCTGAGGAGATAGGCCCCGCCCCTTTTTCGGCGGCCTCGTCTCCCGCTCTTAACGGATTCTGGCAGGGGTTAAATATCTCCATATAGCCTCCGGAGGCTATATGTGAGGTATTTTTAGCCAAAATAGGTATTCATTTGCCTCCCAGGGCGCCCCCCTCCCAGCGCCCTGCACCCTCAGTGACTGCGTGTGAAGTGTGCTGAGAGGAAAATGGCGCACAGCTGCAGTGCTGTGCGCTACCTTTAGAAGACTGAGGAGTCTTCTGCCGCCGATTCTGGACCTCTTCTTACTTCAGCATCTGCAAGGGGGCCGGCGGCAAGGCTCCGGTGACCATCCAGGCTGTACCTGTGATCGTCCCTCTGGAGCTGATGTCCAGTAGCCAAGAAGCCAATCCATCCTGCACGCAGGTGAGTTCACTTCTTCTCCCCTAAGTCCCTCGTTGCAGTGATCCTGTTGCCAGCAGGACTCACTGAAAATAAAAAACCTAACAAAACTTTTACTCTAAGCAGCTCTTTAGGAGAGCCACCTAGATTGCACCCTTCTCGGCCGGGCACAAAAATCTAACTGGAGTCTGGAGGAGGGTCATAGGGGGAGGAGCCAGTGCACACCACCTGATCCTAAAGCTTTACTTTTTGTGCCCTGTCTCCTGCGGAGCCGCTATTCCCCATGGTCCTTTCAGGAACCCCAGCATCCACTAGGACGATAGAGAAAAGATACTGCAACTAATTTCCCAAAACATTTTTCAAATATGAACCACAAAGGTAGATACATTATTCTGCGTGAACCCGATATTCCACTGTAGCTCAGCTAAACAGAAACATATCTCCTTACCACCCAACCGAAGCATTATATGTCAGTGCTTCATAAATGATAATGGTGAAAGAACTAAGATAGCAGTTATCTTTGCTGTGCTGACATCACTGCCCACGTTACAGCGCATAAATCAAATCACATAGTGCATTTCTGTAAACCTATGTCACAGCCAAATATCATAATCTCCTCCTTCCTAACATGGCAGTCTGCTGCAGAGCAATGAAGAGTAGCATGATGGCCAACACCTATAATTTTTAGAAGGACTGCATGGGGATCAATGATCTAAAGTCTAGTTGAAGTCAGACTTGTTATGCATGATTTTTTAAACAATGCCTAAAAACCTTCAGAGTAAAAGGAACACTAATGCTATAATAGTATTAATAAAGTACTATTTAAAATGCACACGTGGACCCTCTTTAATTGTTTCCCTCTCCCCAACCTTCTCTGGTTACCCTGACAACTCCGCCCTCAACCTCCTCTATTCCCCAAAGCTGTTCTTGAAACCCTAAGGATCTGAGATCTCAAATATCATACTCATTTTGAATTCACCCTTCCAACCAGGAATGATTCCTTACTAAAGTTAGACAAATCCTTATCTCATCTCCATATTTCCTATTGGACTTGCCTAGGTATTAAGTCCCTGGCAGACTGTCTTTCCCAGTCTTCCATGTTACCCTTTAATGACCTCCATCGTAAATTTAACCTAGGCCCTCCTACTTGGTTCTATTACCTACAACTTAAACATTGAATTAATTGGCACGCATACTTGCTCCACGGTATTTCGGATGCCTCCGGACAGGATTCTAAATAGATCAACTAGATCATCATCTCCTACTGGTACTGCTTATAGTCTCCCCCAGAATTGAAAGACAAGTCCATTATTCAGCTTAACTGGGAAACTGATCTTCAGCGTACTTTCACCCTTAAACAATGGCAATCTATACATTTATCCTCTTTTTCCTATCTAAAGGTACTAATCCTATAGAAATGCATGTCAAACTTTTGAATAGATTGTACATGACACCATCTAAGCTACATAAGATATGGCTTGCGACCTCCAAGCTTTGCTGGCGCTTATGCCACTCTGACAGGACCATTTTCCATATTTTTGGGGGGACTGCCCTGTCATAAGAACCTTCTGGTGTGATGTGTTTAAACTCATACACCATGTTTTCAACCTCCTCTTAACAACAGATCCTTCCCTAGCTATTCTCCATTGGTACCATCTAGTGTTCCTAAATCGGCTCACTATGTCCTGGGCCATATTTGATACCAGCCAGGGCCAATATAGCGCAACACTGTAAATCTCTCGTCTCGCAACCCCCCCCCTCCCCCCGCCACACACACACACACATCCACACACACCACCCCCTGCTTGCAAAAGTTATTTACAAGACCAATTTCATTTTGAAATGGAGATCAGGGATGTTCCTTACTCTACATCCCCTTCCTCTCCTATTGTGAAATGGCTCCTATGGCATATTTATCTCACAGAGGATAAGGGTGCCGGCCTGCCTGCCTCCCCCCTTCCCGAATCCTCCCCACAGAGTCCCTCCTACCCTTTCAATTTAAATGAACCCCCAGTGGTGGAATCAGATGCCTGATATATATATTTTGTATACTGTACTTTATTGAATGTTTGACGCCTCTATATGACCTGTCTGCCTTACCCTTTTTATGTTTTTGTCCCCTCTCCCATGTTGACATAATAAAAATGCATCTGTAGGTGTATAAATATTTAAATAAATAAATAGTTTGGGAGATTTTGTTGGCCAGTCTGTGTAGCGTTTCAGATGCTAAGGTTTCATACAAAAGAATTGCCAGAACTTTTAACCCAATTGCATTCATGAAGCACTCCTGAATGGTCTGTGAAAACTGCAATATACTGTAGTTGCCAAAAAGGCTAGTAAAAGTCAGTGATTCTCAAACATGTGACCAGAATCTAGACCTTCCTTTCTGAAAACACAGAGTACCTTCAACATACGATTCATTACCTGTGACTGTGATTGAACTTTTGGACCAGTCTCCCTCCGTCTGCCAGTCGGATTTGGATATTGGTGACAGGCTCAGAGTCACTGACAGTCACTGATGAGCTGGCCCTGGCCTCGTTTTCTGCCTGCTGGGATGGGCAGGCAGCACTGAGGATACAGGGAGCCGTACTGACAAAAGAAAAGAAATGGTTTATGTGCTATAGAAATGACATAAGACCGGGCCAGGAAGTTCTTAGGAGATCTGTGCTACACAAATAACACTCTCGTGCTCTCACCTGCCCAGTTTCTGCCCCTCTCCTGCAAAGGCTTTAAAGCTAGCTTTAAGTCTCACAAAATCCTCGTCACGGTGGTCTTCCATATCTAGGTTCACCTGACCACCTTGGGCTAATCTGCGCAGCTCAGCCGGAATCTCTCTGCATTTATGTTTTAGAAAGAAAAGAGTTGGAAGGAGAGTGGATTACATGGACTGTGAGAAACAACATGCATATAGACACAAGTCTACTAAAGGTACCACTGATAAACCCACGATTTCCAGGTAACTGATAATTTCTCTAACGTCCTAGTGGATGCTGGGAACTCCGTAAGGACCATGGGGAATAGCGGGCTCCGAAGGAGGCTGGGCACTCTAGAAAGATCTTAGACTACCTGGTGTGCACTGGCTCCTCCCACTATGACCCTCCTCCAAGCCTCAGTTAGATTTCGTGCCCGGCCTAGGTTGGATGCACACTAGGGGCTCTCCTGAGCTCTTAGAAAGTTATAGTCTTAGAATTTGTTATTTTCAGTGAGACCTGCTGGCAACAGGCTCACTGCAGCGAGGGACTAAGGGGAGAAGAAGCGAACTCGCCTGCTTGCAGCCGGATTGGGCTTCTTAGGCTACTGGACACCATTAGCTCCAGAGGGATCGACCGCAGGCCCAGCCTTGATGTTCGGTCCCGGAGCCGCGCCGCCGTCCCCCTTACAGAGCCAGAAGCAAGAAGATGGCCTGGAAAATCGGCGGCATGAAGACATCCTGTCTTCACCAAGGTAGCGCACAGCACTGCAGCTGTGCGCCATTGCTCCTCATACACACTTCACACTCCGGTCACTGAGGGTGCAGGGCGCTGGGGGGGGGGGGGGGCGCCCTGAGGCAGCAATAAAAACACCTTGGCTGGCTAAAATACCTCAATATATAGCCCCTGGGGCTATATATGAGGTAAATACCCCTGCCAGAATCCCATAAAAAGCGGGAGAATAGGCCGCGAAAAAGGGGCGGAGCCTATCTCCTCAGCACACTGGCGCCATTTTTCCCTCACAGCTCGGCTGGAAGGAAGCTCCCTGGCTCTTCCCTGCAATTCTACAGTACAGTAAGAGGGAAAAGAGAGGGGGGGCATTAAAATTGGCACTGTATACAGTATATTATATAAAAAGCAGCTATTAGGGACATAACTCAGTTAGTCCCTGTATATATATAGCGCTCTGGTGTGTGCTGGCATACTCTTACTCTGTCCCCCCAAAGGGCTTTTGTGGGTCCTGTCCTCTATTTGAGCATTCCCTGTGTGTGTGGAGTGTGTCGGTACGGCTGTGTCGACATGTTTGAGGAGGATAATGATGTGGAGGGGGAGCAGATGCCTTTAGCAGGGATGTCACCCCCTGGGGGTCAGACACCTGAGTGGATGGTATTATGGCAGGAAATGAGTGCACGTATAGACTCCTTACATAAAAAATTTGACGACTGACACCAGTGTCGACGACGATGAGTCAAATTTAATGCCCGTTAAGGCCATTCACTGCATGATTGAGGCAATGAAAGGTGTTAAATATTTCTGATTTACATCCAGGTACCACAAAAAAGGGTATTATGTTTGGGGAGAAAAAACTACCTGTAGTTTTTCCCCCGTCAGATGAATTAAATGAAGTGTGTGAAGAAGCGTGGCCTTCCCCTGATAAGAAATTGGTAATTCCTAAGAAGCTACTAATGGCGTTCCCTTTCCCGCCAGAGGATAGGTTACGTTGGGAAACACCCCCGAGGGTGGATAAAGCGCTCACACGTTTGTCTAAAAAGGTGGCACTACCGTCCCAGGATACGGCCGCCCTTAAGGAACCTGCTGATAGAAAGCAGGAGGCGATCCTGAAGTCTGTATATACACACTCAGGCATTATACTCAGACCAGCTATTGCGTCAGCATGGATGTGCAGTGCTGCCGCTGCGTGGTCAGATAAACTGTCAGAAAATATTGACACGTTAGACAGAGACACGATCCTGCTAACAATTGACCATATAAAAGACTCAGTCTTATACATGAGAGATGCACAGAGGGAAATCTGCCGGCTGGCATCTAAAATAAGTGCATTATCTATCTCTGCTAGGAGATGCTTATGGACTCGCCAGTTGACTGGAGATGCAGATTCCAAAAGGCACATGGAAGTCTTGCCTTATAAGGGGGAGGAATTATTTGGGGATGGTCTCTCCGACCTAGTTTCCACAGCAACGTCTGGGAAGTCAGCATTTTTACCCCATGTCCCCTCACAGCCTAAGAAGGCGCCATTTTATCAGGTTCAGTCCTTTCGGTCCCAGAAAAACAAGCGGGGAAAAGGAGGGTCTTTTCTGTCAAGAGGCAGAGGCAGGGGAAAAAGGCTGCAGCAAACAGCAGGTTCCCAGGAACAAAAGTCCTCCCCCGCTTCCTCTTCCAAGTCCGCCGCATGACGGTGGGGCTTCACATGCGGAGCCAGGTACGGTGGGGGCCCGCCTCAGGAATTTCAGCGATCAGTGGGCCCGCTCACAGGTGGATCCCTGGATCCTTCAAATAGTATCTCAGGGATACAGGCTGGAATTCGAGGCGACTCCACCCCGCCGTTTCCTAAAATCCGCCTTGCCGATTGCTCCCTCAGACAGGGAGGCGGTGCTAGCAGCGATTCACAAGCTGTATTCCCAGCAGGTGATAATCAAGGTACCCCTACTTCAACAAGGCCGGGGTTACTATTCCACACTATTTGTGGTGCCGAAACCGGACGGTTCGGTGAGACCCATTTTAAATTTGAAATCCTTGAACACATACATAAAAAAATTCAAGTTCAAGATGGAATCGCTCAGGGCGGTTATTGCAAGCCTGGACGAGGGGGATTACATGGTATCCCTGGACATCAAGGATGCTTACCTGCATGTCCCAATTTACAATTCTCACCAGGAGTACCTCAGATTTGTGGTACAGGACTGCCATTACCAATTCCAGACGCTGCCGTTTGGACTCTCCACGGCACCGAGGGTATTTACCAAGGTTATGGCGGAAATGATGATACTCCTTCGAAAAAAGGGAGTTATAATTATCCCATACTTGGACGATCTCCTAATAAAGGCACGATCCAAGGAACAGTTGTTAGTGGGAGTAGCACTATCTCAGGAAGTGCTGAGCCAGCACGGCTGGATTCTGAATATCCCAAAGTCACAGCTGGTCCCCACGACACGTCTAATGTTCCTGGGAATGATTCTGGACACGGCCCAGAAAAAAGTGTTTCTCCCGGAGGAGAAAGCCAGGGAGTTGTCTTCTCTAGTCAGAGACCTCCTAAAACCAAAACAGGTATCGGTGCATCACTGCACGCGGGTCCTGGGAAAGATGGTAGCTTCTTACGAAGCAATTCCATTCGGCAGGTTCCATGCCAGGATTTTTCAGTGGGACCTGTTGGACAAGTGGTCCGGATCGCATCTTCAGATGCATCGTTTAATAACCCTGTCTCCACGAACCAGGGTGTCTCTTCTGTGGTGGCTGCAGAGTGCTCATCTTCTGGAGGGCCGCAGATTCGGCATACAGGACTGGGTCCTGGTGACCACGGATGCCAGCCTACGAGGCTGGGGGGCAGTCACAAAGGGAAGAAATTTCCAAGGACTATGGTCAAGTCAGGAGACTGCCCTTCACATAAATATTCTGGAACTAAGGGCCATTTACAATGCCCTAAGTCAAGCAAAATCCCTGCTCCTACACCAGCCGGTGCTGATCCAGTCAGACAACATCACGGCAGTCGCCCATGTGAATCGACAGGGCGGCACAAGAAGCAGGACGGCGATGGCAGAAGCCACAAAAATTCTCAGATGGGCGGAGAATCATGTACTAGCACTGTCAGCAGTGTTCATCCCGGGAGTGGACAACTGGGAAGCAGACTCTCTCAGCAGGCACGACCTCCACCCGGGAGAGTGGGGACTTCATCCAGAAGTCTTCCAAATGATTGTAAATCAATGGGGTCGTCCACAGGTGGACATGATGGCGTCCCGCCTAAACAAAAAACTAGAGAAGTATTGCGCCAGGTCAAGAGACCCTCAGGCGATAGCTGTGGACGCTCTAGTGACACCGTGGGTGTACCGGTCAGTTTATGTGTTCCCTCCTCTACCTCTCATACCAAAGGTATTGAGAATAATAAGAAAGCGAGGAGTAAACACAATTCTCGTGGTTCCGGATTGGCCGAGAAGAGCGTGGTACCCGGAACTTCAAGAGATGATCTCAGAGGACCCGTGGTCTCTGCCGCTCAGACAGGACCTGCTGCAGCAGGGCCCCTGTCTGTTCCAAGACTTACCGCGGCTGCGTTTGACGGCATGGCGGTTGAACGCCGGATCCTGAAGGAAAAGGGCATTCCGGAGGAAGTCATTCCTACGCTTATTAAAGCCAGGAAAGATGTTACGGCAAAGCATTATCACCGCATATGGCGGAAATATGTTGCATGGTGCGAGGCCAAAAAGGCCCCAACAGAGGAATTTCAACTAGGTCGATTTCTGCATTTCCTGCAAGCAGGAGTGAATATGGGCCTAAAACTGGGCTCCATTAAGGTACAGATCTCGGCTGTCGATTTTCTTTCAAAAAGAACTAGCTTCAGTACCTGAAGTTCAGACATTTGTGAAAGGAGTGCTGCATATTCAGCCCCCATTTGTGCCTCCTGTGGCACCTTGGGATCTCAACGTGATGTTGAGTTTCTTAAAATCACATTGGTTTGAGCCACTAAAAACCGTGGATCTGAAATATCTCACGTGGAAAGTGGTCATGTTATTGGCCTTGGCTTCAGCCAGCCGAGTGTCAGAGTTGGCGGCTTTATCATGTAAAAGCCCTTATCTGATTTTCCATATGGATAGGGCAGAATTGAGGACTCGTCCCCAGTTTCTCCCTAAGGTGGTGTCAGCGTTTCACCTGAACCAGCCTATTGTGGTGCCTGCGGCTACTAAGGATTTGGAGGACTCCAAGTTGCTAGACGTTGTCAGGGCCCTGAAAATATATGTTTCCAGGACGGCTGGAGTCAGAAAATCTGACTCGCTGTTTATCCTGTATGCACCCAACAAGCTGGGTGGCTCCTGCTTCTAAGCAGACTATTGCTCGTTGGATTTGTAGTACAATTCAGCTTGCACATACTGTGGCAGGCCTGCCACAGCCAAAATCTGTCAATGCCCATTCCACAAGGAAGGTGGGCTCATCTTGGGCGGCTGCCCGAGGGGTCTCGGCTTTACAACTTTGCCGAGCAGCTACTTGGTCAGGGGCAAACACGTTTGCAAAATTCTACAAATTTGATACCCTGGCTGAGGAGGACCTGGAGTTCTCTCATTCGGTGCTGCAGAGTCATCCGCACTCTCCCGCCCGTTTGGGAGCTTTGGTATAATCCCCATGGTCCTTACGGAGTTCCCAGCATCCACTAGGACGTTAGAGAAAATAAGAATTTACTCACCGGTAATTCTATTTCTCGTAGTCCGTAGTGGATGCTGGGCGCCCATCCCAAGTGCGGTTTATCTGCAATACTTGTACATAGTTATTGTTAACTAAATCGGGTTATTGTTGAGCCATCTGTTGAGAGGCTCTATTGTTTCATACTGTTAACTGTGTTTCATATCACGAGTTGTACGGTGTGATTGGTGTGGCTGGTATGAGTCTTACCCGGGATTCAAAATCCTTCCTTATTGTGTACGCTCGTCCGGGCACAGTACCTAACTGAGGCTTGGAGGAGGGTCATAGTGGGAGGAGCCAGTGCACACCAGGTAGTCTAAGATCTTTCTAGAGTGCCCAGCCTCCTTCGGAGCCCGCTATTCCCCATGGTCCTTACGGAGTTCCCAGCATCCACTACGGACTACGAGAAATAGAATTACCGGTGAGTAAATTCTTATTTTTTCTATTATAGTCAGACGGGATGTAGTTATGTGACCCCCTACATCCTGCCCCCTTAGAATGCCAACTAGCAGGGACTCTTCCCACTCGTGGGTGTCCACGACACCCATAGAGTGGGAATAGAACCTGTGGCAAGCGTAGCTCACCACTGAGCCCGCAAGGGGCTTGTTGCCCTCGCGGCCGGCCATCTCGATACCGGGATCCCAGCGTCGGTACGCATACCCAACCCAGTCAGACATAGTCCCCATCCTTATACCCTCTGCGTATGGCCTCCAGGAACTGTGCATTGCCAGGGTCCTGATAGCTGCGCAGTTCACTGTCATCTAGACTATATCCATTCTTCCACAGCTTCAGCACCACGTGGACCTGCAAGATCAAAAATTCAGCATGTAACTTCATAATTCCATATTTAAAAAACAAAAACACTCAAATCATTTATGAGGGTTCATTAACTGTGTGCTGGTCTTGTCTGAGCTTGAGCCGCTAGTGGTTACTCTGGTATTGGGTGATTATTTTTTTGTCCTTGCCCCTGTGACATTGTGGGGGTTTTTCTGGGACATATTTATTATTATTTATTTATTTATTAAGTCGAGTAACCGCCATGTGCAGCACGGACAGCAGCTAGACGGGCTAAACTGTCATTTTAGACACAGGTCCGGTAGCCCCCAGGTACATTTTGACGGTGACCTGTTCCACAGTAGCGTGTCAGTCAGCCCTCGTGCACCTTCATAGCAGACGTTCACATCTCATATCTTTGTTCAATAACCATCCACTGCATAACAAAGACTCAGGAGTGCCGCCTGTACTTTCAGTGGCTTATACGGGTGTTCGCACCTCAGGATGGCATCGGAGCAATAATTTAAACTACAAAACAGGTGCTGGGTACTACATTGTTTAGATAGATAGAGATATTAAACCCTCACTACTGTTAGAATCTCCACTTTGCTTATTTCATCTGTAGTCTTCGTGTACTTTGTATGCCCCGGTTTATGTGTGTCCTATTTTTCTCTACTGCCAGCGCTGTGAAGCAGTGTAGCACCTCACAAATCTACAATAATAATGAATAACTTTGCACTTGTGTTAGAATATCATTTTATAATCTTGAACAATGCTCCGCCCTACTTTTAAAAACATAAAACAGGATTTATGTTGTTACCTTGTTAAATCCTTTTCTTTGAATCCATAGGTGGGAACAGGATTCATTACACTGGGTATAGGTTGGATGCGGAAGCGTCCGGGCAACCATAGGTTCCATTTTATTGCCCAGCAACCCTTGGGCCGCCCGTCCCCTATACCCCGCCCCCCAGTTTTGGTTAGCGAACCCACAGCAGGAGCGAGAACCAGGAAGGAAGGAAGACCAACACTCTTACAGAGTCTTAAATGCTCAAGTTAAGGATACACTTAATCTAGGAACAATTTCCCCGCAGGTCAGGTGCGTCCTGGACTCAAAGAAAAGGATTTAACAAGGTAAGAACATAAATCATGTTTTCTTTTTCATCCACTAGGGGGCACAGGATTTATTACACTGGGATGTCCCAAAGCTGTCCCCCCCAGGGCTGCGTCATCCGGCGCAAAAGGTGTCAAGCGCATAAAATCTCAGAAAAGTGCGGGCTGAAGACCACATTGCTGCTCTGCTGAAGCCCCATGCTGAGCTGCCCAAGATGCTCTTACCGAGCGAGTAAAATGGGCCCTGACCCCCTCCGGGGTAGGGAACTCAGCAGCTGTATAAGCCTGACAAATAGTCAAACAAAGCCAATGGGCTAACAACTGCTTTGAGGCTGGCCAGCCCCGTCAGCGATAGCCATACAGAACAAATAGAGAATCCGACTTGCAGACCTCCCCAGTTTTGTCCATGTAAATGCGGAGACCCTGTACCACATCTAATGATACCTCCGTTTGGAAGGAATCAATTAGAGCTGGAACTACAATCTCCTGGTTAATATGAAACTTAGAGAGACAACCTTATGAAGCACTGCCCTATCCTAGTGAAATACCAGGAACGAAGAGTGGCACGATAAAGCACCGAGGTCTGAAACCCTGCGAGCCGAAGCAATCGCCAGCAGGAAACGTCTTCCAGGTGAGCCAACGTACATCCACCATTTCCAAAGGCTCAAAAGGAGGCTATTTCGATGCCCTTAGAACTATAAGACAAGTACCAAGGAGCTATGGGAGGTAAAACGGGAGGCTGCACATGTAGTACTCCCTGAAGAAAAGTACGAACAGACAGTCACGAGACCCGTACCTTTAGGGAAGATAATCGGAGCCCTAGGTCCAGACCTGACTGCAAAAAAAGCCAACAAACATGAAAGTTGAAAGGATGCTGGGCTGAAACCTCTCGCTGAACGCCACTGAAAAAAAACTTCCCATAATCTGTGATAGAACCTCGCTGAGGAAGGTTTTCTGGCTTTGAGCATGGTATCTACCATCTTTCTTGAAAACCCTTTCTTCATTAAGACCGATGTTTCAATAGCCACCCCATCAAAGCGAGGTGGTCCGGATTCGGATGAAGGCAGGGGCCCTGTATTAGAAGATCCAGACGCCGTGGCAATGGTAACAGTGCGTCTGCTGACAGAGCCTGTAGATCTGCGTACCTGCCTCCTTCTTTCTTGAACCCTCAACAACTGTATTGAAGGAAACCCGTAATCCAGTTGAAATGTCCATGGAGATGTCAGGGAGTCTACCAGACTTGTCTCTGGGTCTCGCGTCCTGGAGCCGTACGCTGCTACCTGATGATCGATGCCATCAAATCTATGTCCGGAAGTCCCCATCTGTTGACCAACAACTGAACATCTCCGGATGGAGAGCCCACTTTCCTGAGTGTACATCTAGCCGGCTCAGGAAATCCGCTTCCTGGGATGAATACTGCCGAGATGGCTGGAAGATGTTCCTCTGCCCACCTCAAGATGCGACTTACCTCTGCCATGGCTCTGCCACCCAGAAGGGACAACCCTGTATCAGGTTGTTCTGACAAAGCCACGACATGAGAGAGCGGCAGACCCTCTCTGGAAAGGATAATTCTGTGTGTCTTGAGGTGAGGGTGTGATCCATTCCACTGTGCGAGAATCTGCAAATGTAGAGGACGTGAACGAAACTGGGCATACGCCACCATGTCGAACGTAGCTACCATAGAACCCAGGATCCTCATGCAAGCATGGATAGAGTCCCTGCGATGCTTCAAGAAAGCTCAAATCTTGGTCTGTAAATCGAGAATCTTGCCCTGTGGAAGATAAACCCTCTCCGATCGTGAGCCCCTAAATGAATAATCTCTTGAACAGGCTGAAGTGACGATTTTCAACAATTTATCTTCCAGCCGTGAGATTGTAAAAGGTTGACTGTCAGTTGAATATGATGCTCTAAAATCTCCTTCGACTGAGCCATGAGGAGGAGGTCGTCCAAATAAGGTAGTATTCTGACCCCCCTGCATCAGAGATGCCCAGTCATGACAGCCACGACCTTGGTGAATACTCGCCGTGCTGTCAACAACCAAAGGGTAACGCCTAAAATTGATAGTGGTTCTCTTAAACTGCAAACCTGAGGAATCGTTGGTGGGCGGGAGAAATAGGTATGTGTAAGTAAGCATCCTGGATGTTGAGGGATGACATGAAATCCCCCTGTTCCAACGCCAGTATGATTGATCTCAAAGCTTCCATGCAGAACTTTGGCACCCTGAGATATTTGTTGAGAGACTGTACCAGAAATAGAGTGGTATAGTAACCCTGAGGCACAGGGATGACTACATTGGAGGCTAGGAGGGAGTGTACTGCCCCCCCCTCGGGGCTTCTGCCTTCTAAGGGTACCCTGGAAGAGCCATGCTGTAAAACCGCTGGGGTGGATGCTTTTGAAATGACAAAGCATAACCATGGGAAATGATGTCCCTTACCCAGCCGTCTCTCGTGGTTTCCATCCACTGTGGGGAAAAAGATAGAAGTTGGCCTCCTATCCTGGGATCCCCCAAGGGAAGGACCACCCCGTCAGACAGCAGGCTTGTCAGTCTGCTTGGGGGCTGGGCATCTAGAAGACCAGGGCTGCTTAGACCAAGGTTTTGACGTATTCGCAGGGGCTTGGTATCTTGATGAAGCCTGACCTCTGATTCTTCCCTGCGGACGAAAGGAGTGAAAAGTGGTCCTGGGCTACTTGGGAGCTCCAGAAGGGAGAACTCCCGTATCCATGGTTGCTTCCCCTAGGTAGGCACTTGTCCTCTGAATGTTCGTCACTGAGTCTAAGTGTGGAGGACCTTTTCCTGTCCAGGAGATGTTGAACCTAAGTAGAAGCCTGTGCTAGGCTCTGCACAGATTGAGTAAAAGACTGTATATATGGTGGCACCAGCATGGGCGTGGTGTCCACTGGAGGAGGTGCAGGGGTTAACAACTGAGGTGCAGACAAACGATCCACAAGCGGAGACAATAGGATTTTAATTACCTACTGGTAAATCCTTTTCTCGTAGTCCGTAGAGGATACTGGGGATCAATTTAGTACCATGGGGAATAGACTGGTCCACTAGGAGCCTTGGGCACTTTAAGAATTTGATAATGTGGGCTGGCTCCTCCCTCTATGCCCCTCTTACCAGACTCAGCCTAGGAAACTGTGCCAGAGGAGACGGACATACTTTGAGAGAAGGATATAAAAAGGATAGTGGTGAGATTCCGAACCAGCACACACAAGAGGAAAGCCATGCTAACCAAACAACAATACTTAACCAAGTAACAGTGCAGGACGGACGAAGCACCGGGCGGGCGCCCAGTATCCTCTACGGACTACAAGAAAAGGATTTACCGGTAGGTAATTAAAATCTTATTTTCTCTTGCGTCCTAGAGGATACTGGGGATCCATTTAGTACCATGGGGAAGTACCAAAGCTCCCAAACCAGGTGGGAGAGTGCTGAGGTTCCTGCAGAACTGATCGACCAAACTGAAGGTCCTCAGAGGCCAAAGTATCGAACTTTTAGAGCTTTGCAAACGTGTTCGAACCTGACCAAGTAGCTGCTCGGCAGAGCTGTAAGGCCTAGAAACCGCAGGCAGCCGCCCAAGAAGAACCAACTGACCTAGTTGAGTGGGCCAGTACAGATTTAGGAATCGGCAGTCATGCCATGGAATAAGCATGCTGGATAGTGAGCCTGATCCAGTGCACAATCGACTGCTTTGAAGCAGGACACCCAATCTTATTGGGATCGTAAAGATACCTTCAAAGCCCTTACAACATCCAAAGACTTTGAAGTGACAGAAGTGTCGGTAACAACCGGTACGACAATAGGTTGGTTGATGTGAAACGCAGACACCACCTTTGGAAGAAATTGCTGACGAGTCCTGAGTACAGCTCTGTCCTCATGGAAAATGAGATAGGGGCTCTTGTAAGACAACGCCCCCAGCTCCAACACACGTCTTGCTGAAGCCAAGGCCAACAGTGTGACGGTCTTCCACGTAAGATATTTAACGTCTACCTCCTGTAACGGTTCAAACCAGTCTGACTGGAGGAACTGCAGCACCAAATTGAGATCCCAAGGTGCCGTGGAGGCAAAAAGGGAGGTTGGATGTGCATAACACCTTTCAAGAACGTCTGGACCTTAGGGAGAGAAAACAATTGATTCTGGGGGGGAAAAAAAAAAAAAATGGACAAAGCCGAAATCTGGACTTTTATGGAGCCCAGACGTAGGCCCACATCCACACCTGACTGCAGAAAAAGCAGGAAACGTCCCAGATGAAATTCCACCGCAGAATATTTTCTGCTTTCACACCGAGAGTCTTATTTCTTCCAAATACGGTAGTAATGTTTAGACGTTACCCCCTTCCTGGCTTGGAGCATAGTCGGGATGACCCTGTCAGGGATGCCTCTCCTGGCTAGAATCAGCCGTTCAACTTCCATGCCGTCAAACGTAGCCATGGTAAGTCTTGATAGACGAACGGGCCCTGTTGTAGAAGATCCTCGCGAAGAGGTAGAGGACACGGATCTTCGAGGAACATCTCCAGAAGGTCTGCGTACAAGGCCCTTCTTGGCCAGTCCGGAGCAATGAGAATCGCTTGAACCTTTTCCCTTCTTATTCTTTTCAGAATTCTTGGTATCAGAGAAAGTGGAGGAAACACGTACACCATCTGATAGACCCATGGAGTCGTCACAGCATGTACCGCCACTGCCTGTAGGACTCTCGACCTGGAACAATACCGCTTGAAGCTTCTTGTTGAGACGAGAGACCATCATGTCGATTTGTGGACGTCCCCATCAACGTGTCAAGCACCTGAACACCACCTGGTGAAGGGTAAAGAAAAATTATCACAGAGCTGTCTTCAGGCGCTGACAGATTTCACATATGATTACTTCTGGAGAACAGGTTTATCATACATTTGTTACCTCCAACATAAAACATAAAAAAAATACAATAGTGTAATACTTTTTACACTCCACAACTCTCATGAGAATTTATAGGTAGAATCCGTACCATAAAGTATTGTCTGCCGTTAGGTCAGACAACATTCGCATAGACAGGAGAGGACTTGATCCTTAGTACAGTCCAAAATTTTCCTCCACACACCACCTCGTTTGTCCAATATCATAAAAGAAATATAGACATATATAGTGTAATATTGCTTTTTAATATAAAACCAGAAAGAAGGACTGGACTCTCACCATATGGAAGAATATACAAGGCAGAATGATATAAAACCAGGCGTCCCCAGCACCTCGTGATTCCTCCTACGGGTCCGTTCCAGGCGCCTCTGTCCCCCACAAAATTTGAGTCAACGCGTTTCAATATTTTCAAGTATCTTTTTCAAGGCATAAACTCTCCTATCCCGGGGATATCCTTTTATACCCCCTTTGATGATGTCATCAATTCCAAATGTAAACCTATTGCCAGACATGGATCCACTACAATACTAAACATCCCATACATCACATTAAACCCACAATCCCTCCAATTGTCTAATTCAGGTGTTTGCAAAGTCCCCGTTTGGCGCCAAATAATTCCCTTTGTCCAGTAATTCATCTCTGTCCATAATGCTCACTTTGTCAAGAGAGTCAGTGATAATCCTATCTTCATATCCACTTTTCTTAAAGCTCGACGACATCTCATTTGCCTGGGTTAAAAATACTTCCCTTTCCGTACAATTTCTTTTTAATCTCTTAAACTGACTCATTGGTATGGTTTCCAACCATCTTTTATGATGGCAACTCTCTACATCTATGTAGGTGCTGGAGTCGGACTCCAGATGGTTGGATTATCACTGACTCTCTTGACAAAGTGAGCATTATGGACAGAGATGAATTACTAAAAAAAGTAGAAAAGAAGGGAGTTGATGGAGATAAGGATAGTTTTAAATGGTCTTTTATTACTGATTACACCTCTCAACATCATCAAGTTAAAAGAGTTTTAAGGAAACATTGGAAGATACTAAAGAAAGACCCAGTGATCGGGAAAGAACTGCCTAATAATCCGAATTGCATTTTTAAAAGGGCCCCCAATTTAAAAACCAAACTCGTGAAGAGTTTATGCCCTTCCTCACCGAGTAAAACCAATGTGCTATCAAAGGGATTTTATAGATGCGGAGGCTGCATTGGGTGTAAAAATGTATCTAACACCTTCGGCAAAACACTCACAGAGGTAGAGATTAATAACAAAAAACATAAAATTAATGACTTTTTAACCTGTCATTCTTTTAATGTTATTTATGCCATTGAATGCTCATGTGGAAAATGTTATATTGGAAGGACCAGTAGGGCATTAAAGGTTAGATTAGGAGAGCATTTAAGAAACATCCGGAAAGGTGTGGACACTCATGCACTTTTAAAGCACTTCAATGAGACACATAATTGTGATACGAAATATATTGTGTATTTCTTTGCCTTAAAAAAAGTTTGCACTGATGCAAGGGGTGGGGATATTGCATCTAAACTAGCTAAGTGTGAAATGACCATGATATACAACTATAACACATTGGCACCAATAGGTATTAATAAGGATTTCGAACTTAAATGGTTTTTATGAGTCAGCTAGGAATTTTTAGGTGCGGATTTTAAAGCATATTTCATGTTTTTTATTCTTGGTATTTTCTATGGTTGTCACTATAAATAAACCATTGAAGCATTATGCACTTTATAAAGTTATATTGGTTTTTAATTCTATGTATTTTTATTTTGCATTTCATACTTGGCAATCACTAAGTCCGGAATGATCTCTTCAAAGATGGTGGCGCTAAAGAAATAAGAACGATTATATTCAATGAGATATTCCCTCTAACATACCCCAGCGGTATTGTGAGTGATTGGTTTAAACTGACAATGAAATGCATATGCGCTTCGTCACCGGAAGTGACGATACCGGAAGGGATACGTTGCGAAGGGCGGAACACACGCGTGGACGGTCATCGGAAGTGACGTCTACCGAATGGAACGCAAATACGGAAGTGAAAACACCTCCGTTTCCTGCTGGACAAAGGGAATTATTTGGAGCAAAACAGGGACTTTGCAAACACCTGAAATGGACAATTGGAGGGATTGTGGGTTTAATGTGATGTATGGGATGTTTAGTATTGTAGTGGATCCATGTCTGGCAATAGGTCTTACATTTGGAATTAATGACATCATCAAAGGGGATATAAAAGGATATCCCCGGGATAGGAGAGTTTATGCCTTGAAAAAGATACTTGAAAGTATTGAAACGCGTTGACTCAAATTTTGTGGGGGACAGAGGCGCCTGGAACGGACCCGTAGGAGGAATCACGAGGTGCTGGGGACGCCTGGTTTTATATCATTCTGCCTTGTATATTCTTCCATATGGTGAGAGTCCAGTCCTTCTTTCTGGTTTTATATTAAAAAGCAATATTACACTATATATGTCTATTTCTTTTATGATATTGGACAAACGAGGAGGTGTGTGGAGAAAGATTTTGGACTGTACTAAGGATCAAGTCCTCTCCTGTCTATGCGAATGTTGTCTGACCTAACGGCAGACAATACTTTATGGTACGGATTCTACCTATAAATTCTCATGAGAGTTGTGGAGTGTAAAAAGTATTACACTATTGTATATTTTAATGTTTTATGTTAGAGGTAACAAATGTATGATAAACCTGTTCTCCAGAAGTAATCATATGTGAAATCTGTCAGCGCCTGAAGACAGCTCGGTGATCATTTTTCTTTACTGGTCTATTTCTGGGTGTGTGGTGACACCTTTCTATCACTGAACAATCCTTAGGCAGCTTATCAGCGCACTATACGTCTTCTTTTTTTCTATTGTACCTCCTGGTGAAGGCCCCACTCCCCCGAGTGTAGGTCGTGTCTGCTGAGGAAGTCTGCTTCCCAGTTGTCTACTCCCGGAATGAAGACCGCCGACAACGCCGCAGCGTTTTTTTCTGCCCAGAGGAGAATTCTTGACACCTCTGACATTGCAGCTCTGCTCTTCGTTCCGCCCTGCCGGTTTATGTACATCACATTGTCCGACTGGACCTGAATGGCTCGACCCCGGGCTCCAGAATGTTGATTGGAAGGACAACTTCCTGACTTGACCATCTTCCTTAAAACTGCACCCCCTGGGTGACTGCTCCCCAATATCCGAGGCTTGCGTCTGTGGTTAGCAGAATCCAATTCTGAATCCCAAACAGTCGGTCCTCAAGTAGGTGAGAAGTCTGTAGCCACCACAGAAGGGAGATCCTGGCCTTTGGCGAGAGACGGATCCTCTGGTGCATGTGAAGATGTGAGCCGGACCACATCTTCGAGCTGGAAGGGTCTTGCATGAAACCTTCCATATTGAAGATCCACCATTTTCCCCAAAAGGCGAATGCATAGATGCACCGATATCCGGGTTCGCTTCAGGACAACACGAACCATCGACTGGATTACCAATGCCTTTTCTAACGAAAGAAAAACTATCTGCTACTGTGTGTCCAGTATCATTCCCAGAAATGGGAGCCTCCAAGTTGGTTCTAAGTGAGATTTTGGAAGATTTAGAATCCACCCGTGATCCAGGAGTAGTTTGGTTGTGAGGCCAATGCTGTTCAACAACCTCTCCCTAGACTGTGCCTTTATCAGAAGATCATTCAGGTACGGAATAATGTTCACTCCCTGCTTGCGAAGGAAAAACATAATTTTTGCCATCACCTTGGTGAACACCCTCGGTGCCGTGGAGAGACCAAAGGGCAGGGCCGGGAACTGGTGGTGACAGTCCTGTAGTGCAAAGCGTATATAAGCCTGATGAGGTGGCCAGATCGGAATGTGAGGGTACGCATCCTTGAAATCCAGAGACACTAGGAATTCCCCCTCCTCCAGACCCCCACCGCTCTCAGAGACTCCATCTTGAATTTGAACACTCGTAAGTACGGGTACAGCGATTTCAGATTCAAAATCGGCCTTACCGAACAGTCCGGTTTCGGTACCACAAACAAGTTGTAATAATATCTCTTGTTTTGGAGATGAGGTGGAACTAGAACAATGACCTGAGTCTGTACCAGTTTTTGAATGGCATCCTGTAAGGTTATACTTGCCTCTTGTGAAACCGGCAAGCCTGATTTGAAGACTATGTGAGGTGGGTGCTCCTGAAACTCCAGTCTGTAGCCCTGGGCAATAAGATCTATGACCTAGGGATCCTGGCATGATGCTGTCCAGATGTGACTTAATTTCTTTAGTCGGACTCCCACCTACAAGTCTTCCAGGCATCGTGGTCCACCGTCATGCAGAAGGCTTTGAGGAAGCTGGAGCTCTGTTCCTGGAGAACCGGCAGTTGCTGGTTTGCCTCTAGCGCCTGTGTTGGCTGTAGAAGATCCTCTGGCTTTGCCCTTAAACTTGGCAGTCCGAAAGGACTGTAGAGTAGGTCCTGAGTAGGTCTTACTGGTTGGGGGAGCTGCAGAAGGAAGATATGTGGACTTACCCGCAGTAACTTTGGAGATCCATTTGTCTAGTTCTCTCCAAATAAAGCCTCTCCTGTGAAGGGTAGGCCTTCCACGCCTTTCCTTGAGTCCGCATCCGCTGGCAAAACCATAAGCCCCTGCGTGCTGACACTGCCATAGCAGTGGTGCGTGCATTAAGCAAACCTACTTTTATGCCTTCCAACATAAAATTCGCAGAGTCCTGTATATGTTGCAGGAGTAACACAATCTCCCCCCTAGATAAGGAATCCAACCCTTCAATGAGGTTACCCGACCATTTAGCAATGGCTTTAGTAATCCACGCACATGCAATAGTGGGTCTCTGAGCCAGCCCAGCAGCTGTGTACAAGGATTTGAGTGTAGTCTCAATCTTACGATCAGCCGTGTCTTTCAGGGAGGCTGAACCAGGGACAGGTAACACAATCTTCCGTGACAACCGATAGTGGATAGATGCATCCACTATCGGTGGACTTTCCCATTTTTTCCTATCCTCAGGAGGAAAAGATGAGAGTAACCTTTTAGGGATGTGAAATTTCTTATCAGGATTAACCCACGGTTCTTCAAACAGGGTATTCAATTCCTTTGATACAGAAAAAGTGACTGAGGATTTCTTTTTTACATTAAAATAAGATTCCTCACACTCCTCTGTCACCTTATCAGGAATTTGCAGAACGTCTCTCATAGCTTCCATAAGAGCCTCTATCCCCTGTGACAGCAGCGTCCCCCCTTCTGAATCCACCTCCCCCCTCCTCCATGTCTGATCCCTCAGCATCAGACTGCAGGATATGGGCCAGAGTTCATTTTCTTGGACAAATGGCAGGGGACTGAGACGCTTGTTTGGCGACAGAGTCTCTTTGCATAATCTCATCCACAGACTGTCTTAAATATTGCGTCTCTTTCTCATCACGGGACAATTTATTAGAGATACTGGAAATCATTCCTTTAATGGAATTCAGCCATGCTGGTTCAGCCCCGCTAGCCTGGGAAGGTGCACTACACTGAGCACATAGCAGTGAGCATCCTGGGGAAGAGGAACACTCTGCTGTAAATGAAACACACTCTTTGCCTGACGTATTGTAAATGTGACCGCACACACACAGGAAAAGGTTAAAAGCACAATTAACCTACAAAGAGCCCTTCCAAGGAGACAGATATTTTGGAGCCAGCACACCGCGCCCTTAATTGCTAATGCCAAGCTTATCCGGGTCGCAGACGAAGTACCCAGACTGGGTACTTCGTACACTAATAATCGCTACCCCCCTGCTATGACCCCCTGATACCACTGAGGTAATCTGGAGTCACACCGGAGGAGCTGCGTGTCCCTGTCAGTCAGCGTCTGTGTCCACTGCAGAGGGGAAAATGGCGCTGGTGAGCTGCTGGATCTGCTCATAGTGAAGCCCCGCCCCCTCAATGGAGCACGGTCTTCCCACTTTTTTTATACTGGCGGAGGTAATTTGTGCTTAAAATGGAGAGAGATCCATTTTAAGGCTTTGTTTGCCAGTGTGGGTACTGTGTACAGTGTACTGAGACGCAGTTGTGTCTGGAGACACAATCCGCCCCGGTTAGAAGCCGTGCATCTCTGTACTCCTCATGCCGTCATAATGGCCGGCGACCCGCTAACCGGGACGGCGGCTTAGTACTCACCACTCTTCTGGCTCTGTTAGGGGTGGCGGCGTGCTGCAGGAATGTACGCTCGCCGTGGTGGGGCTTGCAAATAGTGTCCTGTCAGTGGGGAATGGGACCATTAACCCTTCAAGAGGTTGGGCCGTTCCCCCTAAGTCCCATGAAGCAGGCAGGCTGGTGCCATCCAGTCCTGTCTGAAAATAACAAACAGAAAAATAAATGCAGAAAACTCTTCAGGAGCTTCCATAAGCGTGACCGCCTCCTCCGGGCACATTTTCTAAACGGAGTCTGGTAGGAGGGGCACAGAGGAAGGAGCCAGCCCATACTATCAAATTCTTTAAGTGCCCATGGCTCCTAACGGACCCATCTATACCCGATGGTACTAAATGGATCCCCAGTATCCTCTAGGATGTAAGAGAAATTACCTGTGTCAGGGCAGAAGCCCAAGCCGGCTCCTGAAGCGCTTGTGTTTTCTTGTTGATTTCTAGAAGGAGCAGAAAAACATGGGACACACATACCATCATTATCCGGGTCCTGTGGAGAAAGGATATTGACACAAATCCTGCACATGCGGGGCACTGGAACAGGAGTCCCTTTGCTAGCCTTATTTTTAGAAAACATAGCACAAATCTAAGTAACAAAAGGGTAAAGAGAGGGAGGAGCAATTCTACAGAGTCTGGCAGTTAACCCTTGTTTCAAGACAGCTCAGGGATGGGGCAGCAGACCACTACTACCCCCTTCCCTTGGGTGCCTAACCTCCAGGGACTTGCCTGAGTCTTCCGCGCTGTCCCTGGTGGGCTAGTGGAGAGCACAGGTGACCTGATGCTTCACTGCCCCCACACCCCGCTGTCTGCTATGCTGGGGTGGATGGTCGCTGCTGCGGCCCCCCAGTCTAACCAGGGGAGCCGTTCTCTTACCTCCCAGCTCCGGACTGCGGCAGCTGTGTATGCCTCCTGGTGACGGAAGTCACCAGTACACTCACCGGTGCTGCCGCCGCGTGATGGAGCACGGTCCAGGCTTCCAGTGGACGCCCGTACCGCTGCCCTTAAATAACCCTGGATCTGCTTAGCTCCTCTTCATGGTGCTCCTGCCAGCACTAATTAAAAAAGCTGGCGGGCCCTGGCAGGGCATAGGGGAACGGGAGGCCCGAGGGTTGCTGGGTAATAAAATGTAACCCATGGGTGCCCGGACGCCTCCGTATCCAACCTACACCCAGTGTAATGAATCCTGTGCCCCCTAGTGGATGAAAAAGAAAAAAAGGTTTCATGAATAGTATAGGTTTGAATAAATATCTATTGCGACAACCAGAGTGATAAAACAGCACAAAACCCAACATCTCAGAAATATACGCTTGTCCCAGTGCGAGTGTGTGCGCACACGAGTCCATTCTTCTATATTATTGGTGGCGTATTGCTGATTGCGGGTTTAATAACAGTGAACATTTGAATACCTATTTCTATTTGTTGTGAAAAAACAAACAAGTGTATTAACTGAAATTCATTGGTTACTCACATCCTGGCCTTGGTGCTGTCTGCGAGCTCCAGACACATACGCAGATTCTTCCTCTTGGGCAGCCCCCAACCGATATCCCCCACCTGCAAAAGGCTGCAGAAGACATAAGTTAAAATACAGATGTAGCCACGTACATTGTGGCTACATCCACGCCCCGGTGTTCACAGGATGCGCATTCGCATGAACGGAAGCATCTATGTGCGTTGCCTCGGCGCGGCCAGGCGCTGGATTGCCTAGCTGTGCCATCAGTGCCCGTTTGCAATGTAGACACGCTAGGTGAGCGTGGCTACATCTGTAGTCTGTCCCCTACACGAAGTGGAGCGGTGGCCTTGTACAGCACACAACGTATCAATTTGCAATGAAGAAGTTAGCGATGTACTGCCCGACAAAGCCAGGAGACCTGACTTGTCTTCAGCAATCACACAAAGTTAATAACTATGGATTCCAGGGGATCCATCATAACAAAAAAGTGGGTCCTACAGATCTATCCTTATACTGTGCTGCTCACATAGATTGTAGCATAGCAGAAGCACATATATGCACACATCTGCTATCCATAGACAGTGAACGGGGAGCCAGTGGCTGCAGCTGCTACAGTATATGCTGCAAAGATGTAAAGGGACACATCTGTACCTCACTTTTCTTGTGTCCTATCACACCTCTCCATGTGCCCCTTTTGTGCCATTAGTCCCCACTCTGTGCCCCGTTTGTGCCTTACATCTACTGTTTATAAATAACGAAAGCCAATGAGAACCCAAACCCTTAGCTGTAGTACACTGATCTAAACATTTAGTGCGTCGTTGGCAGCATAATAAGAAAAACTGCAAGAGAATATGGGTAGATATCCGAGTCAGATTTGGTAGGAAGCCCACAATAAATGATCTGCTGCAAGATGGAAAAAGGAGTCACACTCCAGAGACATGTTCAGGTATGTGGTCTGAGCTTACAAACAGGCAGTCACATAACTTCTTCCTCAGACTTCCCCCATCATACATGTTCATCACACACACCCATCATTCAGCCTCAAAGATATAATTTTGCAGCCCAGATACAATCTGCCTTCACCCCTCCTCACTGTTGTGTGCAGAAGAAGTGGTCATATGAAGCACCGGCAGGTCCTTACCCTCAGCCACTGGCTGAATGCACAACCCAACCTACACTGGGACCACTATCCGATTGGCCAAAGCATGTCCTGCAGGACCCAGTATTTATTCTAGGACTCTTGCTGCCATATTGTAGAAGATGAACTACAGCACAAACATTTATACTGCTGAGGTACTAGATTGTAGTGACTAGATAGGCCTCTTGTGTGCGATGACACTGTAAAAACAATATTCAGTGCATAGTAACATTCATACATTTAAAATCAATATTCAGTGAATAGCAACCTTCATGCATCCTCTGCCACACAAATCTAATGTGCTGGATAATATGAACTGAATGTAGCAGATATCACAGTATTTATGGAAAGTTACTGTTTAAGGTTTAGTACAGGTGCATAAGATCAATGTTGATCTATACTTAGAAGGAGTTTAACAAAAAAAAAAAAGAAAAAAAGTTATTTGGTTGATGAACAGTCTGGCGACAGACATAAAACAAAGGTCATGAAGGGGTTAACTGGGGCACAATATGCTATTAACTTTGCATCATTTCTATTCATATAACCACTCCCACCCAAAAAAAATGTTTCCTTTCATAACGCCCTGTCCTCAGTTTTCTCTTCCACTTCTGAACGTTCCTCCTCTCACCGATGCTTTGCTGCTTTCTCCTGGGCTCTTGGCAGCTTTTTCCACGGCAACAGCTCCATGTTCCTTGGCTCCTTTGAAGAGCTCTTCCACCAGCTCATTAGGGCTCCTTTTTCTCGGAGGGCCAACAATCTGCTGCCCGCTCCTCTCCGACCCCCCAGCATAAAACCTGATGGAACCAAAATCACGGAAATGATTGTTGTAAATCCACAACACACACTTCCTGATTAATGACAGGACCAATCAGAAACAGATGAAAAAATAAGAATTTACTCACCGGTAATTCTATTTCTCGTAGTCCATAGTGGATGCTGGGGACTCCGTAAGGACCATGGGGAATAGACGGGCTCCGCAGGAGACTGGGCACTCTAAAAGAAAGATTAGGTACTATCTGGTGTGCACTGGCTCCTCCCTCTCTGCCCCTCCTCCAGATCTCAGTTAGGGAAACTGTGCCCGGAAGAGCTGACACTACAAGGAAAGGATTTGGAATCCAGGGTAAGACTCATACCAGCCACACCAATCACACCGTATAACTTGTGATAACCATACCCAGTTAACAGTATGAACAACAACTGAGCCTCAATCAACGAATGGCTCATAATAACCCTTTAGTAAGCAATAACTATATACACGTATTGCAGAAGAAGTCCGCACTTGGGACGGGCACCCAGCATCCACTACAGACTACGAGAAATAGAATTACCGGTGAGTAAATTCTTATTTTCTCTGACGTCCTAGTGGATGCTGGGGACTCCGTAAGGACCATGGGGATTTTACCAAAGCTCCCAAACGAGCGGGAGAGTGCGGACGACTCTGCAGCACCGAATGAGCAAACTCAAGGTCCTCCTCAGCCAGGGTATCAAACTTGTAGAACTTAGCAAATGTGTTTGAACCCGACCAAGTAGCAGCTCGGCAAAGCTGTAAAGCCGAGACCCCTCGGGCAGCCGCCCAAGAAGAGCCCACCTTCCTTGTGGAATGGGCTTTTACTGATTTTGGATGCGGCAATCCAGCCTCAGAGTGAGCCAGCTGAATCGTGCTACAGATCCAGCGAGCAATAGTCTGCTTCGAAGCAGGAGCGCCAACCTTGTTGGCTGCATACAGAATAAACAGCGAGTCAGACTTTGACTCCCGCCGTTCTGGAAACAAACATTTTCAAAGCCCGGACTACGTCCAGCAACTTGGAATCCTCCAAGTCCCTAGTAGCCGCAGGCACCACAATAGGTTGGTTCAAATGAAACGATGATACCACCTTAGGGAGAAATTGGGGACGAGTCCTCAATTCTGCCCTGTCCATATGGGAGGATCAGATAGGGGCTTTTACATGACAAAGCCGGCAATCCTGACACACGCCTAGCCGAAGCTAAGGCCAATAGCATGACCACTTTCCACGTGAGATATTTTAGCTCCACGGTCTTAAGTGGCTCAAACCAGTGGGATTTCAGGAAATCCAACACAACGTTAAGATCCCAAGGTGCCACTGGTGGCACAAAAGGCGGCTGAATATGCAGCACTCCCTTTACAAACGTCTGAACCTCAGGCAGTGAAGCCAGTTCTTTTTGAAAGAAAATGGATAGGGCCGAGATCTGAACCTTTATGGACCCTAATTTGAGGCCCATAGTCACACCTGACTGTAGGAAATGCAGAAAACGACCCAACTGGAAGTCCTCTGTAGGGGCCTTCCAGGCCTCACACCAAGCAACATATTTCCGCCATATGCGGTAATAATGCTTTGCCGTCACATCCTTCCTAGCTCTTATCAGCGTAGGAATTACTTCATCCGGTATACCCTTTTCCGCTAGGATCCGGCGTTCAACCGCCATGCCGTCAAACGCAGCAGCGGTAAGTCTTGGAACAGACAGGGCCCCTGCTGCAACAGGTCCTGTCTGAGAGGCAGAGGCCATGGGTCCTCGGTACCCAGAACTTCAAGAGATGGTCACAAAGTCCTTCTTGGCCAATCCGGAACAATGAGTAACGCTCTCACTCCTCTTTTTCTTACTATTCTCAGTACTTTGTGTATGAGAGGAAGAGGAGGAAACACATATACCGACTGGAACACCCACGGAGTTACCAGTGCGTCCACAGCTATCGCCTGAGGGTCCCTTGACCTGGCGCAATATTTTTTTAGCTTTTTGTTTAGGCGGGACGCCATCATGTCCACCTGTGGCCGTTCCTACCGATTTGCAATCTGCTCGAAGTCTTCTTGATGAAGTCCCCACTCTCCCGGGTGAAGGTCGTGCCTGCTGAGGAAGTCTGCTTCCCAGTTGTCCACTCCCGGAATGAACACTGCTGACAGTGCTTGTACGTGATTCTCCGCCCAACGAAGAATCCTTGTGGCTTCCGCCATCGCCACCCTGCTTCTTGTGCCGCCCTGTCGGTTTACATGGGCGACTGCCGTGATGTTGTCTGACTGAATCAGCACTGGTTGGTCTCGAAGCAGGGGCTCCGCTTGACTCAGGGCGTTGTATATGGCCCTTAATTCCAGTATGTTTATGTGCAGACGAGTCTTCTGACTTGACCACAGCCCCTGGAAGTTTCTTCCCTGAGTGACTGCCCCCCATCCGCGGAGGCTTGCATCCGTGGTCACCAGGACCCAGTCCTGTATGCCGAACCTGCGGCCCTCGAGAAGATGAGCACTCTGCAGCCACCACAGAAGAGACACCCTGGCTCTCGGGGACAGGGCGATCAGCCGATGCATCTGAAGATGCGATCCGGACCACTTGTCCAACAGATCCCACTGAAAGATCCTGGCATGGAACCTGCCGAAAGGAATGGCTTCGTATGACGCTACCATCTTTCCCAGGACTCGCGTGCAGTGATGCACCGACACCTGCTTTGGTTTCAGGAGATCCCTGACCATGGTCACTAACTCCTGAGCCTTCTCCTCCGGGAGAAATACCTTCTTCTGTTCTGTGTCCAGAATCATGCTCAGGAAGGGCAGACGCGTCGTAGGAATCAGCTGCGACTTTGGAATATTCAGAATCCAGCCGTGCCGTAGCAACACTTCCTGAGAGTGCGCTACGCTGACCAACAACTGCTCTCTGGACCTCGCCTTTATGAGGAGATCGTCCAAGTACGGGATAACTAACTCCTTGCTTCCGGAGAAGTACCATCATCTCCGCCATTACCTTGGTAAAGACTCTCGGTGCCGTGGATAGACCAAACGGCAACGTCTGGAATTGGTAATGACAGTCCTGTACCACAAACCTGAGGTACTCCTGGTGAGGCGGATAAATGGGGACATGCAAGTACGCATCCTTGATGTCCAGAGATACCATAAAATCCCCCTCTTCCAGGCTGGCAATGACCGCTCTGAGCGATTCCATTTTGAACTTGAACTTTTTCATGTAAATGTTCAAGGATTTTAAATTTAGAATGGGTCTTACCGAACCGTCCGGTTTCGGTACCACAAACAGTGTGGAATAGTAACCCCTTCCCTGCTGAAGGGGGGGTACCATTATTATCACTTGCTGGAGGTACAGCTTGTGAATAGCCGTCAGGACTATCTCCCTCCCCGTGGGAGAAGCTGGCAAGGCGGATTTTAGGTAACGGTGAGGGGGCGTCACTTCGAATTCCAGCTTGTATCCCTGAGATACAATTTGTATAGCCCAAGGATCCACTTGTGAGCGAACCCACTGGTTGCAGAAATTTCGGAGACGCGCCCCCACCGCTCCTGGCTCCGCCTGTGGAGCCCCAGCGTCATGCGGTGGACTTAGTGGAAGCAGGGGAGGACTTTTGTTCCTGAGAACTGGCTGCATGGTGCAGCTTCTTTCCTCTACCCCTGCCTCTGGCAAGAAAGGATGCACCTCTGACTCGCTTGCTTTTTTGAGAACGAAAGGACTGCATTTGGTAATACGGTGCTTTCTTAGGCTCTGAGGAAACCTGTGGCAAGAAAGTCGACTTTCCAGCTGTCGCTGTGGATACGAGGTCCGAGAGACCGTCCCCAAACAATTCCTCACCCTTATAAGGCAAAACCTCCATTTGTTTTTTAGAGTCGGCATCCCCTGTCCATTGCCGAGTCCATAAGACCCTCCTGGCAGAAATGGACATTGCATTTATTCGAGAGCCCAGCAGGCAAATGTCCCCCTGGGCATCCCGCATATATAAGACGACGTCTTTAATATGGCTAAGTGTTAGCAATACGGTATCCCTGTCCAGGGTATCCAACCCCTCTGACAGAGTATCTGTCCATGCTGCAACAGCACTGCACATCCAAGCTGAAGCAATAGGCGGTCTCAGTAGAGTACCAGAGTGTGTATACACAGACTTCAAGATACCTTCCTGCTTCCTATCCGCAGGTTCCTTTAGGGCGGCCGTATCCTGAGACGGCAGGGCCACTCTTTTAGATAAGCGCGTCAGGGCCTTGTCAACCCTAGGGGAGGATTCCCAGCGTAACCTATCCGTTGGCGGGAAAGTTTACGCCATTAGTATTCTCTTGGGAATCACCACTTTCTTATCAGGGGAAGACCACGCTTCTTCACATAACTCATTTAATTCATGTGACGGGGGAAAAGTCACTGGCTGCTTTTTCTCCCCAAACATATTTACCCTCTTGTCAGGGACAGGGTCAGCCTCTGAAATGTGTAATACATTTTTCATTGCAATAATCATGTATCAGATGGCCTTAGTCATTTTGGGCTGTAATAGTGCCTCATCCTCGTCGACGCTGGAGTCGGACTCCGTGTCGATATCTGTGTCAACCAACTGAGATAGTGGGCGTTTTTCAAAACGCTGACGGCCTCTGAGGCGCCTGGGCAGGCCCGGGTTGAGAGCCCGGCTGTCCCCCGGCAGCAACATAATCAAATCTCTTATGTAATGAGTTTACATTGTCATTTAAGACCTTCCACATATCCATCCAATCAGGTGTCGGCACCGACGGGGGCGACACCACCTTTATCTGCACTTGCTCCGCCTCCACGTAACCCTCATCAAACATGTCGACACAGCCGTACCGACACACAGCACACACACAGGGAATGCTCTGACTGAGGACAGGACCCCACAAGGTCTATGGGGAGACAGAGAAAGAGTATGCCAGCACACACCACAGCGCTATATACACAGGGATACACACTACCAGAAGTGAATTTTTCCCAATAGCTGTATCAATACACCTTTTGCCTAAATTTATGTGCCCCCCCTCTCTTTTTACCCTCTTAGTGCCAGGAGACTGCAGGGGAGAGCCTGGGGAGCGTCCTTCCAGCGGAGCTGTGAAGAGAAATGGCGCTGGTGTGATGAGGAAGAAGGCCCCGCCCTCTCAGCGGCGGGCTTCTGTCCCGCTGTTTCCGACTAAAAAATGGCGGGGGTTTTACACATATACAGTCACAGACTGTATTATGTGTGTTTTTTATGCCAAAGGTATTCTTATTGCTGCCCAGGGCGCCCCCCCCCCCCCCCCCCAGCGCCCTGCACCCTACAGTGACCGGAGTGTGTGGTGTGCAGTGGGAGCAATGGCGCACAGCTGCGGTGCTGTGCGCTACCTTAATGAAGACAGGAGTCTTCAGCCGCCGATTTCATCACCAACTTCTGATCTTCTGGCTCTGCGAGGGGGACGGCGGCGCGGCTCCGGGAACGGACGACCGAGGACCTTTGCCTGTGTTCGAACCCTCTGGAGCTAATGGTGTCCAGTAGCCTAAGAAGCGCAACCTAGCTGTGAACAGGTACGTTTGCTTCTCTCCCCTCGGTCCCACGTAGCAGTGAGTCTGTTGCCAGCAGATCTCACTGAAAATAAAAAAACCTAACATTACTTTCTTTACTAGCAGGCTCAGGAGAGCCCACTAGGTGCATCCAGCTCTGGCCGGGCACAGATTCTAACGGAGGTCTGGAGGAGGGGCATAGAGGGAGGAGCCAGTACACACCAGATAGTACCTAATCTTTCTTTTAGAGTGCCCAGTCTCCTGCGGAGCCCGTCTATTCCCCATGGTCATTACGGAGTCCCCAGCATCCACTAGGACGTCAGAGAAATATATAGATTTTAGGTAACATGTAAAGGGATCCACTATCTAGAATGCTTGGGACTTGCCTTTAGCTCAATTTTGAAAATCTACTGAAAATAAGAATTTACTTACCGATAATTCTATTTCTCGGAGTCCGTAGTGGATGCTGGGGTTCCTGAAAGGACCATGGGGAATAGCGGCTCCGCAGGAGACAGGGCACAAAAAGTAAAGCTTTTCCAGATCAGGTGGTGTGCACTGGCTCCTCCCCCTATGACCCTCCTCCAGACTCCAGTTAGGTACTGTGCCCGGACGAGCGTACACAATAAGGGAGGATTTTGAATCCCGGGTAAGACTCATACCAGCCACACCAATCACACCGTACAACTTGTGATCTAAACCCAGTTAACAGTATGATAACAGAAGAGCCTCTGAAAGATGGCTCCCTAAACAATAACCCGAATTAGTTAACAATAACTATGTACAAGTATTGCAGATAATCCGCACTTGGGATGGGCGCCCAGCATCCACTACGGACTCCGAGAAATAGAATTATCGGTAAGTAAATTCTTATTTTCTCTATCGTCCTAGTGGATGCTGGGGTTCCTGAAAGGACCATGGGGATTATACCAAAGCTCCCAAACGGGCGGGAGAGTGCGGATGACTCTGCAGCACCGAATGAGAGAACTCCAGGTCCTCCTTTGCCAGGGTATCAAATTTGTAGAATTTTACAAACGTGTTCTCCCCTGACCACGTAGCTGCTCGGCAGAGTTGTAATGCCGAGACCCCTCGGGCAGCCGCCCAAGATGAGCCCACCTTCCTTGTGGAATGGGCCTTAACAGATTTAGGCTGTGGCAGGCCTGCCACAGAATGTGCAAGTTGAATTGTGTTACAAATCCAACGAGCAATCGACTGCTTAGAAGCAGGCGCACCCAACTTGTTGGGTGCATACAGTATAAACAGCGAGTCAGATTTTCTGACTCCAGCCGTCCTTGAAATGTATATATTTAAAGCTCTGACAACGTCCAACAACTTGGAGTCCTCCAAGTCGCTTGTAGCCGCAGGCACTACAATAGGCTGGTTCAGGTGAAACGCTGATACCACCTTAGGGAGAAAATGCGGACGCGTCCGCAGCTCTGCCCTATCCGAATGGAAAATTAAATAAGGGCTTTTATAAGATAAAGCCGCCAGTTCAGATACTCTCCTGGCGGACGCCAGGGCCAGTAACAGTCACTTTCCATGTGAGATATTTCAAATCCACATTTTTTAGTGGTTCAAACCAATGGGATTTGAGGAAATCTAAAACTACATTTAGATCCCACGGTGCCACCGGAGGCACCACAGGAGGCTGTATATGCAGTACTCCTTTGACAAAAGTCTGGACCTCAGGAACTGAGGCCAATTCTTTTTGGAAGAATATTGACAGGGCCGAAATTTGAACCTTAATAGATCCCAATTTGAGACCCATAGACAATCCTGATTGCAGGAAATGTAGGAAACGACCCAGTTGAAATTCCTCCGTCGGAGCACTCCGATCCTCGCACCACGCAACATATTTTCGCCAAATGCGGTGATAATGCTTCGCGGTGACTTCCTTTCTTGCCTTAATCAAGGTAGGAATGACTTCTTCTGGAATGCCTTTTCCTTTTAGGATCTGGCGTTCAACCGCCATGCCGTCAAACGCAGCCGCGGTAAGTCTTGGAATAGACACGGTCCCTGCTGAAGCAGGTCCTGTCTTAGAGGTAGAGGCCACGGATCGTCCGTGACCATCTCTTGAAGTTCCGGGTACCAAGACCTTCTTGGCCAATCCGGAGCCACTAGTATCGTTCTTACTCCGCTTTGCCGTATGATTCTCAATACCTTTGGTATGAGAGGCAGAGGAGGAAACACATACACCGACTGGTACACCCAAGGTGTTACCAGCGCGTCCACAGCTATTGCCTGCGGATCTCTTGACCTGGTGCAATACCTGTCCAGTTTTTTGTTGAGGCGAGACGCCATCATGTCCACCATTGGTCTTTCCCAACGGTTTATTAGCATGTGGAAAACTTCTGGATGAAGTCCCCACTCTCCCGGGTGAAGATCGTGTCTGCTGAGGAAGTCTGCTTCCCAGTTGTCCACTCCCGGGATGAACACTGCTGACAGTGCTATCACGTGATTCTCCGCCCAGCGAAGGATCCTGGCAGCTTCTGCCATTGCACTCCTGCTTCTTGTGCCGCCCTGTCTGTTTACATGGGCGACTGCCGTGATGTTGTCCGACTGGATCAACACCGGTCTTCCTTGAAGCAGAGGTTCCGCCTGGCTTAGAGCATTTTAGATTGCTCTTAGTTCCAGAATGTTTATGTGAAGAGACTTTTCCAGGCTCGACCACACTCCCTGGAAGTTTCTTCCTTGTGTGACTGCTCCCCAGCCTCTCAGGCTGGCGTCCGTGGTCACCAGGATCCAATCCTGTATGCCGAATCTGCGGCCCTCCAATAGATGAGCCCTCTGCAACCACCACAGAAGAGATACCCTTGTCCTTGGAGACAGGGTTATCCGCAGGTGCATCTGAAGATGCGTGCATTGATGTACAGACACCTTTCCTGGTTTTAGGAGATTCCTGACCAGGTCGGATAACTCTTTGGCTTTTTCCTCGGGAAGAAAAACCTTTTTCTGAACCGTGTCCAGAATCATCCCTAGGAACAGCAGACGAGTTGTCGGCATTAATTTGGATTTTGGAATATTCAGAATCCATCCGTGCTGCTTTAGCACCTCTTGAGATATTGCTAATCCCATCTCTAGCTGTTCTCTGGACCTTGCCCTTATTAGGAGATCGTCCAAGTATGGGATAATTAATACGCCTTTTCTTCGAAGAAGAATCATCATCTCGGCCATTACCTTTGTAAAGACCCGAGGTGCCGTGGACAAACCAAAGGGCAGCGTCTGAAACTGATAGTGACAGTTTTGTACAACGAACCTGAGGTACCCCTGGTGTGAGGGGTAAATTGGAACGTGGAGATACGCATCCTTGATGTCCAAGGATACCATAAAGTCCCCTTCTTCCAGGTTCGCTATCACTGCTCTGAGTGACTCCATCTTGAACTTGAACTTCTTTATGTACAGGTTCAAGGACTTCAGATTTAGAATAGGCCTTACCGAGCCATCCGGCTTCGGTACCACAAATAGAGTGGAATAATACCCCTTCCCTTGTTGTAGAAGAGGTACCTTGACTATCACCTGCTGAGAGTACAGCTTGTGAATGGCTTCCAAAACCGTCTCCCTTTCGGAAGGGGACGTTGGTAAAGCAGACTTCAGGAAACGGCGAGGTGGATCTGTCTCTAATTCCAACCTGTACCCCTGAGATATTATCTGCAGGATCCAGGGATCTACCTGCGAGTGAGCCCACTGCGCGCTGTAATTTTTGAGACGACCTCCCACCGTCCCCGAGTCCGCTTGAGAAGCCCCAGCGTCATGCTGAGGCTTTTGTAGAAGCCGGGGAGGGCTTCTGTTCCTGGGAAGGAGCTGCCTGTTGCTGTTTCTTCCCTCGACCTCTGCCTCGTGGCAGATATGAATAGCCCTTTGCTCTCTTATTTTTAAAGGAACGAAAGGGCTGCGGTTGAAAAGTCGGTGCCTTTTTCTGTTGGGGAGTGACTTGAGGTAGAAAGGTGGATTTCCCGGCTGTAGCCGTGGCCACCAAATCTGATAGACCGACTCCAAATAACTCCTCCCCTTTATACGGCAAAACTTCCATATGCCGTTTTGAATCCGCATCGCCTGTCCACTGTCGCGTCCATAAAGCTCTTCTGGCCGAAATGGACATAGCACTTACCCGTGATGCCAGTGTGCAGATATCCCTCTGTGCATCACGCATATAAAGAAATGCATCCTTTATTTGTTCTAACGACAGTAAAATATTGTCCCTGTCCAGGGTATCAATATTTTCAATCAGGGACTCTGACCAAACTACCCCAGCACTGCACATCCAGGCAGTCGCTATAGCTGGTCGTAGTATAACACCTGCATGTGTGTATATACTTTTTTGGATATTTTCCATCCTCCTATCTGATGGATCTTTAAGTGCGGCCGTCTCAGGAGAAGGTAACGCCACTTGTTTTGATAAGCGTGTTAGCGCCTTGTCCACCCTAGGAGGTGTTTCCCAGCGCTCCCTAACCTCTGGCGGGAAAGGGTATAATGCCAATAATTTCTTTGAAATTATCAGCTTTTTATCAGGGGCAACCCACGCTTCATCACACACGTCATTTAATTCTTCTGATTCAGGAAAAACTATAGGTAGTTTTTTCACACCCCACATAATACCCTGTTTAGTGGTACCTGTAGTATCAGCTAAATGTAACGCCTCCTTCATTGCCAAAATCATATAACGTGTGGCCCTACTGGAAAATACGGTTGATTAGTCACCACTGGAATCAGTGCCTGTGTCTGGGTCTGTGTCGACCGACTGAGGCAAAGGGCGTTTTACAGCCCCTGACGGTGTTTGAGGCGCCTGGACAGGCACTAATTGATTGTCCGGCCGCCTCATGTCGTCAAACGACTGCTTTAGCGTGTTGACACTATCCCGTAATTCCATAAATAAAGGCATCCATTCTGGTGTCGACCCCCTAGGAGGTGACATCCCCATATTTGGCAATTGCTCCGCCTCCACACCAATATCGTCCTCATACATGTCGACACACACGTACCGACACACAGCAGACACACAGGGAATGCTCTAAACGAAGACAGGACCCACTAGCCCTTTGGGGAGACAGAGGGAGAGTCTGCCAGCACACACCAAAAAGCGCTATATATGACAGGGATAGCCTTATAATAAGTGCTCCCTTATAGCTGCTTTATATATATCAAGATATTGCCATTAAATTTGCCCCCCCTCTCTGTTTTACCCTGTTTCTGTAGTGCAGTGCAGGGGAGAGACCTGGGAGCCGTCCTGACCAGCGGAGCTGTGAGAGGAAATGGCGCCGTGTGCTGAGGAGATAGGCCCCGCCCCTTTTTCGGCGGGCTCGTCTCCCGCTATTTTGTGAATACAGGCAGGGGTTAAATATCTCCATATAGCCTCTGGGGGCTATATGTGAGGTATTTTTAGCCTTTATATAGGTTTACATTTGCCTCCCAGGGCGCCCCCCCCCAGCGCCCTGCACCCTCAGTGACTGCGTGTGAAGTGTGCTGAGAGGAAAATGGCGCACAGCTGCAGTGCTGTGCGCTACCTTTAGAAGACTGCAGGAGTCTTCAGCCGCCGATTCTGGACCTCTTCTTACTTCAGCATCTGCAAGGGGGCCGGCGGCGCGGCTCCGGTGACCATCCAGGCTGTACCTGTGATCGTCCCTCTGGAGCTGATGTCCAGTAGCCAAGAAGCCAATCCATCCTGCACGCAGGTGAGTTCACTTCTTCTCCCCTCTGTCCCTCGTTGCAGTGATCCTGTTGCCAGCAGGAATCACTGTAAAATAAAAAACCTAAGCTAAACTTTCTCTAAGCAGCTCTTTATGAGAGCCACCTAGAATTGCACCCTTCTCGGCCGGGCACAAAAATCTAACTGGAGTCTGGAGGAGGGTCATAGGGGGAGGAGCCAGTGCACACCACCTGATCTGGAAAAGCTTTACTTTTTGTGCCCTGTCTCCTGCGGAGCCGCTATTCCCCATGGTCCTTTCAGGAACCCCAGCATCCACTAGGACGATAGAGAAATACATTTTAAAATCACCCCAGTATGTCCCCACAATGCCCTAACTTATGTATGGATTCAAATCTTAACAGAGCTCCTCACAGTGACTACACTTGCTGAGAAGATCTGTGTGGATGGGAAATAACCAAACAGCAGAGGCTCAGCCACCTGTTATGCTGTAAGGAAGTGCTACAGTATTCACCAATCACACAAGTATTTAAGCCATACAAATATGACAGCTAGGAGGAAGAATGCAGTAGCAAATGGGGGTGCAATTCTTCAAGCCCCACACATGTCCCCAGAGGCTGAAAGATACTTTTTTTTTTTTTTTTTTACACATATCTGAATTAAAGTAATTTTAATATAAAATTAGTTTTTAATATTAGTCAACTTGTTTTATTAGATTTGAATATATCAGGGACGGAAAAACGTAAATTAAGAATCATTGGAAGTCCACAGATTCTAATGCATACTGTATATTAATAGAACAAAGCGAGCATCATTAGAACTGGTTGGAGGGAATCCCCCAGGTCGGTTTAAAAGGCTAAAAATAATTAGTTCTGATCCATCTATACTAGTAAACCAAGTAGACGAAAAAAATTATATAGAAAAGTTATGTTCTAAGGAAACAATAAGACTTTGGTTCAAATTAAAGATCTCAAAAGGGAAGAACTTCTAAAGGTTAAAGAGAAAGACAAATGCTGAAAAATCCGAGTGGAATTTTTTTTATTTATTTATCTTTACTCAAAACTGGTTCCATCATCGAGAGATAGAAAAGATCATAAAGGATTGGAGAATTTTTTTTTATAAGAAACAGTCTTAGAGAACATCTGACATTTATTAATACAGAAAAGCATATATATTAGGTAATTTCAGGAAGAGATAAGTGGAACCTCTTAATCTTTATATCGGGCGGGATGTTATGAAGCCTTAGTTCTGCAGCCGTGCGGGATGCCAGCAAAACTTTGAGGTTTTTTTTTTTTTTAAAGGGGATGGCCATGTACATGATTGTCCCTTTAAAAAAAGGTCCAAGTTCGGCCGGCATCTTGCATGGCCGCCAAACTTGGACTTCATTACATCCAAGCCATAGTCTTTTTTGTGGGATATTTCTAATGTGCAAGACAGAAAGGGTTTTTAAAGAATGGATTCTACAAATCTTTTGGAATTTTCTTTATATTTTGATTATATAATCACGCTGTATTAAACACAATGGACTAGCTTATAAAATCTGGTAGGATGCAAACAATACACACTACCAGGATTGTGAAACAAATTGTTTTTCCATTGTGGACTTAAGTAAAAGGACCCATGCAATTGGTGGGATGGACCGATAAAAGGTAGTTTGTGTAGACTACATCACATGTACTTCTGAGGAACATTTTGAAACGCATCAAGCGGTAGGTTTCCTGACTATATAACACTGCCATGCCTGTGACTAGAACACCACCTGCGAGGAAAGGTGTCTAGTGTTGCAGCAATGAGTTTCTAGTACTCCACTTTCTTTACCTTACCTCCCCACACAAGGCACAGCTTTCTCAGAATTATCACCCTATATAAGTACTTTGTTTTTAAACATTTGGTTTACATCTCATCCTATATTTTGGAATATACACAGCTATTAAACAATACACTATGAATCCTCTAAAGCAGTCCCAACAAAGATGCATTTCACATTAAAAGTCCACTAGGAAAACAGAGGGCGCCAGGCAACCCACTTCACAATAGCAGGGGCAAACGCAGGATTTTTAGGGGGGGCTCCAGATATGAGAGAGAGAGAGAGAGAGAGAGAGAGAGAGAGAGAGAGAGAGAGAGAGAGAGAGAGAGAGAGAGAGAGAGAGAGAGAGAGAGAGAGAGAGGCATATATGGAAACCTCCAACCCAATTCAAGTGTTTGTAAGAGATATTCTGTACACACAAATTCAAAGGAGGAGACATGGGGAGGGAGGGACAGACATAGGGACAGAAATAGGGAGAGACAGACATGGGAAAGGATAGAGAGAGACAGAGGGAGCGGCAGACATGCAGAGAGGCTGAGACACAGACATGCGCAGAGAGACAGGGACAGAGATTCAGACATGCAGAGGGACAGACAGATATGCGGAGACAGAGTGTTATGGAGAGAGAGTGTGACATAGCTAGGGAGAGAGATGTGGAGAGAGAGAGAGAGACGTGGAGAGAATGAAATGTGGAGAGAGAGAGAGAGAGAGACACACACAGACAGACACGGGGAGGGACAGATACAGGAAGAGAGAGCGAGATACACAGACATGAGACACAAAGACACGGGGAGGGAGGAGGAGACATGGTGAGAGACAGACACAGGGAGAGAAGACATATGGAAGGAGAGACAGTGAGACAGAGACATGCAAATAAAGAGTGACGTGGGGAGGGAGAGAGAGACATGAGAAGGGACTGAGAGAGAGAGAGAGAGAGAGAGAGAGAGAGAGAGAGAGAGAGAGAGAGAGAGAGACAGACAGACACAGGGAGAGAGAGACAGGGTGAGAAACACAGGGAGAAAAATGGAGACAGACAGACAGGGTGAGCGAGACACAGGGAGAGAGATGGAGAGAGACGGATAGACACGGTGAGAGACAAAGGGGGAGATGGAGAGAGAGACAAAGACAGGGTGAGAGATGGAGAGACAGGGAGAAAGACAGATGGACAGGGTGAGAGAGACACAGGGAGAGAAAGAGAGGGTAAGAGAAACACAGGGAGAGAGACAGACACACACACACACACACGGAGAGAGAGAGAGAGAGAGAGAGAGACAGAGACAGACAGGCAGAAACATGGAAAGACAGACATGCAGAGAGAGGGAGATGACATGGAGAGAGACTTATATTTGAAGTGACTCAGAGAAATGGACACATGGAGAGTCAGACACAGAGAGAGAGAGAAAGAGAGAGAGAGAAAGACACACAGACATGGGGTAGGAATACTGTCAGCACTCACCCGATCAGCCAGCTCCCCTCCAACATGCGAGCCATGAAGCTGCTGCAGAGTCACCTCCTACTTCCTCACCCAGCCAGCTGTCTAAAAGGCCCATAGGAACTGCCTGAGAGGAGCTGGCCGAGTGAGGAAGTGACTCTGCAGCTCCCCCTACGTTTAGTCAGCCCAGCCTCCACGTAAGTTAAAAGCGGCTGCGCTCTACACAAACACAGCCTGTCTTGCCGCCCGGACTGAAGCCTCTCCGTCTGTCATCTGCACTGATAGATCGGAGCGCAGGGGGGGTTTCCAGGTACTCGAAACCCCCCCAGCCTCCGTGCGCGTATGAATGGTGATGCTATTACTTGCAGACAAAAAACCTCCACCTTTCATAAAAAGGTTACCAATAATGAAGAAGTTTAAGTCTGTACACACCAACCTTTAACTCCCACCAGTTCGATTCAGAGAGCCTTGAAGATAATCGCCAAGATGTTATGGAGTCTGAGTTTATTGGGATATTTTGTTAAAGCGGCAATCATTTACAAGGCAAAACCATACCTTGTAAATGATTGCCGCTTTAAAAAAAATGTCCCAGTTCGCTCGGCATCGTGCACCTCCAGTAAACTCTGACGCCAGTACATCCTGCCGCATATTTGTTTACTAACTTAGATCCTGACCTTAGGAATAACAGGTCCTCATTCCCATCACAGTGCACTGGCCATGATCACTTGTGATTTTTTTTTTCCAGTGACCTCCCACTCCAATCTAAATGACTCCTGGAGTGCAAGAAACCCCATGGATTAAATATTTTGCCTCATGCCCACAATACATTTATTGACATTTTTTTCTTCTGGTAGTTAAAGGATTACTTCAAATTGTTACCAACCCCAATATATACCCCATTGCACGGTCAAGACCATGCCCCTGTCTCTTATGTGCAACATAACTCCACAAATCAATCTCACCAATGGAGATTTAATTACTTCTTGCTATCAGGGGATATTACCGGGATCCCGACAGCTAGTAGATGAGCATTTTTCGTAGCTTGCCTCTATTCCCTCCCCCCCATCCCCGGTGGTGCATAACCCTAACCACCTGTTCCGGCAGCCTGAACCTAACCCTCCCCAGGAATGGCTAACCCTAAGTTCCCAACCCCGCAGCCCAACCCTAACCCTTCCCACCCCCCTCCGGCGGCTTACATCTCCACGAGCCAGGCAAATCCTCATTCAGGATCCCGGTGGTCAGGATTCCGGTACCAGGATAGTGATCAATGTTATGTCCCAGCGTCAGCATTTTTGAGTAGTGTCAGGATTCCGGTGTCGGTATTTTGACTGCCGGGATCCTCACCGGATCCCGCTATCAAACTATGAGTGGCAATCACTTTTCTGCTCCACTATCATTTCTTTCTTTGGCAATAATGGCATAAATAAGATTTAAGATGGTTTAAGGGAAGTATAGCCAACCAAACCGCTAACTGGTTATTTAAAGAAAAGAAAAAAAGCATAGTCACGCTGTACTTCTTAAATTGCAAAGTCAAATAGCGCTGCTAGAAATTAACAAGATAAGATTAACAAGAATTACCCATCTAGAAAGAGATCCAAGTTATTGTGCAGATTAAGGAGGAATGGCAATTACTGACACTGGCCTAGATGTAAGGGTCTGTCAACAAACTTTTTGTCAAAGGTGTGACACCAAAGTGAACAAGGCAGGCAAAACAAACTATACAGCCTATCCATATCACTAAGGGAGTTGTGAGACTATTACAGGTATGATAGTCTGAGTTTACCAGCTGGTAGTCAAATAACCTCTTCCTCAGACTGCCTCTACATGACACTTTACCTAGTGCAGTTTATGGCTTAATATGAGGCATACCATTTTGTTTTCTTTCTTCCCAGAAAGCTTAGACAGGATCCCGGATTTGGTCCAGAAGGAGTAGGTGGAGACTGCCATTTGCACCATGAGTAATCTATACTGTTCCCATCTCAGACATTAGGCTGTGTGTTCAGCTCCCTAACAGAATTCTAGAAATTCTTCTGAATCAGACCTTACCTCCTCCACTTACGCATTATTTTCCACCCCTATTTGAAAAAGGTCAATGTCAAGCTGGTACAAGTCTCGCAACAGTCCCTCACACATTATAAAAGTTTCTAGTTTGAACCAATATGAAAAAGAGTAGGGCATCTCTGTATAAATACTCTGCCCACTTAGAGGTGCAAGAATTAAGCACTGAAACAACTTAGGCATTAATTGGAGGTAAGACCTCCAAAATAACCATCAACTGCTCCCCAGTAGATTGTAAGCTCTCACGAGCAGAACCCTCTATCCACCTGTACATTCTTGTATCCCATATAGTGCTCGTTTAGCACAACAGTTGTCTGTTAGATTCCTTACCTATTACGTCTTAGGTACAATATTCGTACTTGAATGTCCTATATGTGCCTTTGCTTGTGTAATAGTTTGCCTCTAGGTTCACCCCACTGCATGGTAATGCTACATTTTGTGGCGCAATATAAATGATATTAAAAATACGAATCTTAAGGATTCTGTCTTGGTGTTCTATTCGTAAAGAATGAGAAAGGAGAATTGCTACTTTTCAATATATATATCACATCAGTTTGGTGCAATATACAGCTTTGTTACATAGCAATTCATGTATACTAACCTTTCAGACTATGCGATCCAGTAATCAGTGCTACGGTGTTCCAGTCTTCAGCTGTGGTCTTCTGATTTCTGGGCCTTCAGAAAGAGGTTCTTTCTGTATCGGCTTTCTATGGTTATGTAAGGGTATTGCAGTGGCTTCTGGTCTAGGAAAGGGGGCAGAGCAAGCGCCGGATGCTGCGCTGACAGAAGGGAAGAATTCAACTTCCCTACTCTTTTCGATTTGAAGCCCGGATTACGCCATCCTGAGAAGGCGAATCTGAACACAGCAGTGGAAGGAAAAGCTCAGCTTTCCGAAGGGGGGCTTGGGGTGCCACTGGAGAAGTCAGGAACTTCTCTTTGGTAACCTGATCTGCCCAGGACTTTTCTCTGCTCTAGAATAGACCGCTTAACTGCTTAGCCACCAGCATAAAAATGCTGTCAGCAGTAGACGCTATTCTCCATTTAGTAATTATTACGGGGCAGCACATTTGATGTAATCATTATAATTACTACCTCACAGCACTAGAGGCTTGGGTTCAATTCCCACCAAGGCCCTGTGTGCAGTTTATATATTTGCCCAGTGTTTGCGTGGGTTTCTTCTGGGTGCTCCGGGTTTCCTCCCACAGTCTAAAATATAAATTTGCTCCTGACAAAAATGTGGTAGGGAATATAGATTGTAAGGTTTATTATCATCCACTTTACTATTCCATAGCTCATTAAAATTAAAAACTTCAAGTTAAATCTGACCTTTGTCCTTCTTCCTCTTCCTCCTCCTCTTCCTGTGCGTGCACCAAATCTCTGAAAGACGTCACTCTGTGATCACTGAGATAAACAAGAAGTCAAATCAGACGAATGGGTTACATTAATTAGCCATTCCTGACACATGCACTATTTTTCAGGGGTAGGCAACTTATGGCACTCCAGCTGCTGTGGAACTATAGATCCATCACACCCTGCCACAATATACTGTTAAGTAGGCTTATCATACTATCCCTTTAAACTGGAACACTTATGAATTGCACAGCATCTGTGGCTGGCTTAATTCAAGCCTGCATGTCACCTGGTTTTAATCAGCCAAAGAACCTGTGTAATTTATGGGTGTTCCGGTTTAACAGGATAGTATGGTAAGACTACTGTTAGGGCATACTTAAACCGTGGCAGGGAATGCTGGGATGTGTAGTTCCACTACAGATGGCGTACCACAGGTTGCCTACCCCTGTGATATGCTAATTTTAATTCAACTGGGATTCTATGAGAGATGTATTATCGGGTGGTAGTCATGTGACCGCCGGTCGGCTGACCGACAGTCACATGACCTCCTCCGTGAGCCCGACGGCTCACTATCCCGATGGTCGGCATGCCGACCAACAGGGACTATTTCCACTCGTGGGTGTCCACGACACCCATAGAGTGGGAATAGAACCCGTGGCGACCGCAGGTCGCCACCGAGCCCGCAGCGTTGCGAGCGCAGCGAGCCCGCAAGGGGCTTGCTGCACTCGCCCCTCCCCGCCGGGATCCCGGCGTCGGTAAGGTGACCGGCGGTCAGGAGACCGCCGGTCACCCATACTACACCCAGATTATCTACTCCCAAACATGGACCTGACAATTGATTCTACTTATAGCCAGCTGAAAGAGGTTGTATTCCCTTTCGTCAGAAAAAGTTCTGCTACACTGGACATATAGTTTACATGTTGTCCTGGGTGGTACTTATGTAATCCTGCAGTCTTCCCCGTACCATATACAAAACAATTATTGACTTCAGATAGGATGGTATTGGGATCCCAGCGCTCGGGATGCCAAATAGTCAAAATACCAACAGCAGCATCCCAACACTTAGCAGGTAAGTATGCTAAACCTAATCCCTAACCCTTCTTACCTGCAGCCTGACCATAACCCCCCTCCCCGGTGGTGCCTAACCCTGCCTCCCCGCAGCCTAAACCTCCCTGGTGGTGCCTAACCCACCCCACGGCCTAAACCTAACACCTCCCCCCTTCCTCGTTTGTTCGGGATCCCAACATTCTGGATTCTTATGCCAGCACTGTAATCCATGTCGGGATCCCGGCTCCAGCATTCCAAGCAATGTCAGGATCCCCTTTAGATATCTGTGGTGTTCACCCTAGCCCTTTATAGATTTGCACCGGCATATACAAGAGTTTGTACACAGAGGCACATGGGAGAGATCCAAGCAGGAAGATCTTTAGTACTATACAGTGACTGCCCAGCTGATATGTAACCAATATGGTGATGCTCACTACTGGGACACAAGGGATTGTGGAAAAGAACCTCCACTATCTGTTATTACAAACTACATTCATTCCTCGGGTGGACAAGTCCTCTTTAAACAATCCTCAATTCAGCAAGAAGTAACAATAGAGCATTATCCGGCCTGAATAATACTAAGTCCCATTTTTGGCAGTAAACCAGCCCACCGTGTAGCAGGAATAAGCAAAGAATTTAAAATGCAGACATCATCACAAACAAGAGATTAGTTGCATGACAAAATCCACTGCAAAGGTCTCATGTAACCTCCAGCCTGACTCTATGCAATGCATTCACATAACTTACCTGGGCCCAGACCCGCGAGAAGTGGATCCTGAGGAAGGTTGTGGTAGTGTCACTATGTCTTCTTCTCCTCCATCTTCATAGTAACTTGCCAGAGCTAACTGAACAAACAAAATAGTAAATTTAAAGGGCTTCTCTTTCTCAAATCAAGTTTGTTCTATTGTAGTATTAGGAAGGAGCTGGGTAAGAATGAGCCTCCCCCATGCTATATATGCTCTCTCCTTTATTACAGTAATGGTAAGGACAATCACTAGATCACATTGTAACTTTAATAGTATCACTGCTACTGTGCCAAGCGCACTTTTCTGACAGAATTTTTTCCTCAATTGCCAGTCACATTGAGGAAGTTATTACGCAAGTTAGGCTGGGTACACACTGTAATATGTCAGGCTGATGTAACCTCGCAAACAATATATCGTAACTGCACACACACTGTATGATGTATCGTCAGTAATCGCATCCACCCACATCCCGGAGCATGCAGGGCTGTCACATATTTTCTGCTCTAAAGTGCAGAACAAAAGATATGTGACGTTGTATACAATATCGCCCATACACACTGTCTGATGTGACGAGCCGGCGGCTCGTACGATATATCGGGTGCACATCCAACAGTGTATACCCAGTCTAAGTGCACAAAAACCTGGTAGTCCTATAAAGGAAAACAACCAGATACGTAGAGCACAAATGAACAGGGATATAGCAGTGAATAAGTACAATTCCCATGATTCATACATACAAAACACCAAACTGTAATGTGCAATTTAATCAGAGTTATTTAAAAAGCACCTTTCTCCACACAAGACTCAAAAGAACTTTACATCATTGCAAAAGAATGAAGCTGCCATCAGCTCTGTGTAAGCATTCTCATGAATACCTGCCCCTTTAGAGCTTACAGGGGTCTATTTATTATCATCCTTTATTTATATGGCGCCACAAGGGTTCCGCAGCGCCCAATTACAGAGTACATATGTACATAATCAAAACAGGAAAACAGTGACTTAAGGGCCCCATACACTAGAACGTATATGCCAGATTTCAGCCCAATTCGGGCCGATATATTGGATGAAATCGGGCATGTTGGCTGTGTATCCGATCCGATGCGAGGCCCCGTGAGGGTCGGATCGGCTCCCCTAGATCGCTAGTGCTGCACTTCGTGATATGTCGGACCCCGCAGGCATGGCTGGGATCACCCAAGATATATTGTATGCAAAAGGACAGCATACGATGTATCTTGGACGATCCTGACGCTTGGGAGGCTGCCGGGGTGATTGCCAGCGATCGCCTGCGACATGTCAGATGGACATGTCGCAGTAGTGTATGGGGCCCTTTACAGTTGAAGACAATATAGGACAAGTACAGGGTAACTAAGCATAACTACACCAGTAAACGACATATAGAGATAAGTTTCAAGGTGGCTTAGATTAAGGCTGCAAGCATCTTTGTTGCTAAGTATGTTAGTGCAAAGTATGATGATATAATTTTTGGACATATACGGAGATGCCTCAGCTGATGTGACCTCTACCTTCTCTTTGTCTTCCTCAGGTATTGACAACTTTATCACTCCTGCAACAATCTCTCACTGCTGCTACTTTACATTCTTACATGTTTTTTGAATTAAGTTAGGTATTAACAACTTTCTCTTTAATTAGTGATTTCTAGGCCAGACTATAGTCTGTTCTCAATGGGGTCGATTCTATTCGGCAACTAATGAATAGCGCCGGGAATTAGCTCCCGACGCTATTCAATTCAGCAACTAGTTACGTCGGCGATGGCCCGTTCTCGCCGACAAAACAGGTTGAATTGTCGGGAGAACGGGCATTCTCCGACTTAACTCCCCGGCGCGAGGCTGATTCCCGACAGAATCAGCCTCGCGCCGGCCGCGAGGCAGCACTTTTGTCGGGTTTCTCTTCTCATCCCCCGGGGATGAGAGAAGAATTCCCGACAATTGCAGGTAATTAGTTGCTGAATTGAATAGCGTCGGGAGCTAATTCCCGGCGCTATTCATTAGTTGCCGAATAGAATCGACCCCACTGTGTATTAGTAGGGGTATAGTGGTCTGTTCACACCTTGAGGCAACCTTTTGTTGTGGGTGGAGTTTTCAGAGGGTGGGTGCTGCTATCAATTAACCCTGTATCCATGTCTGCATGTTTAACGAGTATAGATTAAGGCTGCAAGCATCTTTGTTGCTAAGTATGTTAGTGGCCAAAATAATGCAGGATTTTGGCAGTTGAGGATTATTAACGTAAGACAAGGAAAAGCACATGAGGGAAGAGGGCCCTACTCGTGAGAGCTTACATTCTAAAGGGGAAGGGCAGACAGACAGGGGTGACAACGATGGGGTAGACCGAGCATGGGACAGAGGATGAGATTTGGCTGGGTTTGGTGAAGAAGTGGGTCTTAAGAGCCCGTTTGAAGTTCTGTAGAGAGGTGGAGAGTCTGAGGGGGAGAGGTAAAGATTTCCAGAGAAAGGGAGCAGCACGTGAACAATCTTGGAGACAGGAGTGGGAAGAAGAAATCAAAAGACAGGAGAATCGGCGTGCATTAGCAGAGCGAAGAGGACGGGTGGGAGAGTAAAGGGAGATAAGATCAGAGATGCTCAGGTGATGCACATTTTGCAGATGACTGAAGAAAAGAGTGCCCTATATACAGTATTAGGGTTTATGATCTAACAGCAGAAGAGTTATACAAGACCTCAGCTTGGTGCCTCTATATGCAGCACTGGGATAGCCCTAGCTACATGCAGTGCTGCTAGTAGGGAGACTGGAAGACCTTGGCGCTAGAGAGGTGGGCAGAGGGCTAGAGGATGAAGTAATGGGGAGTCTCACATCAGCCCTGTGCCGGGGGCAATGATATGCAATGTAAGGATGTACAAGCTGTGGCATGTCAGCTGTGGCAGAGCTACAGGTAACTGCAGAGTCATGCTGCGACCTGTAGTTGCAGACTAGCAGCATGTCCACAAGCTTCTCGGCCCCGCTGCTGGATGCCAGACAGGTGACAGTCATGACAGGACGCCGGGATGAAGACAGGGCCACGTACGTGTCTCGGGTGGGAGAGCTGCACTGAATATTAGGGACGGGCAGCGAGTGTGTCTCGGGTGGGTCAGCCCGCATGACTGTGCGTTCTCATTCACGCATACACCGCGCCGGCTGGGCCCCTGGCTCCCCGGTCTGAGCACCTCTAGGCCCTGTACCTGTAAGTCCCAACCCGCAGACTCTAAGAAGAAAGAAGCCCGCTCCTCCTCCGCGCCGGTCACCAACACAAACTCCCGCACCGCTTCCTCCTGCCGCGCCGCCATCTTTCTGTGCAGCCAGATCACCTTCCTCCGGAAACATGGAGGCGCACAATGTTCCCACCTTCTTGTGTTGGGGAGAGAGCAAAGGCCTTCTGCCGGCTCTTTCTTTGTCACAGTCCAATCCGTACCCCAGCGCGGAAATGCTGCAGTGGCACACATGGTCCCATAGCTCAGGGTCCAGCTTCTCCTCCCATATATCAGGCATTATATTATAATAATAATAATAACAACCTGGGAACAGCTTAATAATAATAATATCCCTCTTCTGCTATCCCTATGTATTCCGAGTACTGTGGTGAAAGTGGACTTGTCCTCTAGTGGCACAGATCGGGGCAAATGTGGGGGTTAGTGCGCCCTTCAACACAACAGTATGACTAGCCGTGCGATCCAGTTTTATTATTTGAGTATAAGCCCTCCTTTTGGTGTTTGGTAGTTTAGTATAACAAACCCTAACAATAAAACAAGCCATGAGCTATGACATTCCATTTATTTTTTAATTATGTATACATATTTACTAAGCAGGATGGCTTACGGGGCAGTCTACTCATGTCCTACCCATTCAAACTCAACTCAAGATGGTGTACAGTACATTAAAGGGGAAATATTTTGTAGTTACTGGTCATGGGCAGCAACTGAAATCTTGGTGTTCGCACTGATATCTCTGCCCCCCCCCAACCAATAAACAGGGAAGGGCGGGTGGGCCAGGGGCGTAGCCAGAAATTTGTGGGCCCCATAGCAACATTTTGAAGGGGTCCCCGTCCCAATGCTTCTAGAAAGACACTTCTCTGCAGCAGTTGTTAATTGTATGCAATACACAAAATAGATAGATAACAGTGCGCTTCTAACAGCTGCTAGTCGGGTGTCACTAAATAGAGGTATCTCTACCCTCCTAATCAAACAGACAAATACAAACGTATAGGATACCACTGAACCAGCGCTGTGTAGAGGTCAAAATAGTAGTTTTCTTGTAGTCTCTCTCTTTTAACTCAATATGTACCGAAAACAGAAAGAGATATGAAGAACATAGTGTAGTACCTTAGGTTAAAAATTTAATCACACATATTCACAGTACATAAAAACAATAAATGCTGAGTCAGTGTAATAGGCCCTACACACTGGCCGACATCACTCAAAGATATGAACGATCTCGTTCATTAATGAACGAGATATCGTTCATATCTTTGAGTGTGGAGGCACAAGCGATGAACGATGCGCGGCCCCGCGCTCGTTCATCGCTGGTGCCCCGTCGGCTGTGCATGCAGGCCAATATGGACGATCCCGTCCATATTTGCCTACACTGCTACAGAGCCGGGTGACGGGGGGAGTGAAGAAACTGCACTTCCCCGTCACTGCCCCCCCCCCCCCCCCCGCCGCCGGGTCACCTGTCGGCCGTATCCGCCGTCGGGCAGCTTGGCGGCGGATCGGCCGATGTGTAGGGCCCATAAGACATCATGGAATAAACCAATGTCTGTCAACTTAGTTATACAGCATGTGCTAGTTGGCATTCATTAGTGGACTGAATCCTGTACAGACAGGGGCGGATTGGGAACAAAAAGGGCCCTGGAAAAATTTGTACTAGTGGCCCCACTTGGGCAGCACCAGAGGTGTAAGGTCTAGCCATGGGCCATGGCAGCAGCACCCTCCCCCCAAGACTTTCCAGATAGTGGGCATGTCCAGCATCAAGGGGGAAGTTAAAAAGAAATAAAATTAAATATTATGAGCACATTATATATTACACCTTCAGAATTTAGGAAACTATATCATTCTTTAGAAAGATATATTTTCTTGCTTATTACACCGACCATATCCCAATCACTATTCACTCAATCTTATATGTCAACCAAGCAGGCAGACAGAGCATACACTAGATCATCTGCAATCACAGGCTATGTGTCAAAGTGATTTTCATATATGCAAATTATTTTGCATCTTATTCATTATGTCTATAAAAAGGATCACAAGTCCTCAAACAAAACAGGCCCCACGGGTGCATCGGCCCACTGGGAATCTTCCCTGTGGACCCTATGGCCAATCCGCCTCTGTGTACAAATAAGGACAATGGCTTAATTGTATGCTCTGTAATAGTGCCCTAGTTTATTTTCTGAACCATACTGTAGTAGAGCCTTATTTAATTTATTTATTAATAGTTTCTTATATAGCGCTGCAAATTCCGTTGCGCTAGACTAGACACAATTAGAAGACAAAACTGGGTAAAAACAAACAGTCATAGAGGTAGGCGGGCCCTGCTCGCAAGCTTACAATCTATGGGAAAATAGGCATTGATACACAAGGATAGGTGCTATCTATTGCATAAACAATACAGAGAATCGTCTAAATTATTTATATCTGCACAGCCAGCGCTGGTCTCTGTATTATTTCTGTTGTATCTATTTAAGGGAATTTGACCATCCCTATACCAGCGGCTGCTGACAGCGCACTTGTATATAGCTATACAATTTGCTATTTATTGCATAGTTGTCCACCAGATGTGGACTGTACTGTGGGATTTAATTGGATAGGAAAGCTATGAAGGTAATGTGAACGGTTCTGGAATTTGATATGCTTGTCTGAATAGGTGAGTTTTCAGGGAACACTAGAAGGGTTGAAGACTAGAGGAGAGTCTTATTGTACGTGGTAAAGCATTCCACAGAGTGGGTATAGCCCGAAGAAAGTGTGCATGGGAGCAAGTAATGAGTGTGGATGAGAGACGTAGATCTTGTGAAGAGCGAAGGGGCTGGGATGGGAGATATTTTGAGATAAGCGGAGAGATGTATGTTGGTGTAGTATGGTTAATAGCCTTGTGTGTAAGTTACAGTATTTTATATTGAATACGGTAGAATACAGGTAGCCAATGGATGAACTGACAATAAAGTCTAGCGAGGTATATTAGCCTCGCCGCTGCATTCAGAATGGATTGTAATGGTGAGAGTCTCTTCTTAGTAAGACCAGTAAGAAGACTATTGCAATAATCAATGCGGGAGATAATGAGGGCATGGATTAGAGTTTTAGCAGTGTCTTGTGTAAGGTATGATCGTAATTTGGATATGTTTCTTAGATGCATGTAACATGATTTTGAGACAGAAAGAATGTGGGGAGCAAAGGACAGTTCTGAGTCAAGTATGACACCTAGGCAGTGAGCTTGTGGTGTAGAGTTGATTGTAGAGTTCTCAACAGTAATAGAAATATCAGGTTGGGGGGGGGGCGTGGCCTGACTGCAGACCCAGGAAGACGTTCTAAGCTGGAGCTCCTGCCTGGGCATATGTTTTAGCCCCTTCTATTGCCCCCTGGAGACCTACAAACCATATCCTTGTTCACCGGGGCCCCCCTGCACCAACCTGTGAGGTCCGCAGAGCCGGCAGACGCCTCCTGCGACTGTGCGGGTTGCGGCCTCCTGGTCCATACGAGGCCGGGACCTCTATTTACACTCTGACCTGGGGCGGCAGCTCCTTATGACCGACATCCCCGGCTGGGCTTCTTCTCCCCGTAGGATCGCCTCCAGCTCCTTTGCCCCCCCCCCCCCGTGCTGCTCTGAACCCGGCTGCCTTGTGGGACTGTGAGCTGCACCGTGGGACGCCGCTGCTGTGCTGCGCCTCCGACGACTGCGGCCCGCCTTCAACCCGGACCTGACGTCTTGAGGTGGCCCAGAGGTGAGCTCCGGGACTGCTGCGCGGCCATACCGGTGTCTCCCGGCGGCCAGCGCACTTCGGCTGCCCCCTCTCGCAGCCCTCCCTGCTCCCTCCGCCTCACTCTCCGTGCCTCCTGGGGCCCTGCTTGCCGCTGCCCCCACGCCGCACTGAACTCCTGGCTATCTGGCAGTCGGCAGCCTACCCGCCCCCCGGAGACCGGGACCTTGAGCTGCTGGCGCCCCGCCGCGGACTTCCGGAGCGCATACTTTGCGGTGCCCGGGGGCCCGCATTGGCCCCCGCTGTTCTGCTTCTGGTCCCCGCTGCCCGCTGCTACCCCCCTCACCTGCACCTACCTGACCTAGGGTTTGTGGGAGGCCCCACTGCTGCTACGGCCTGCGCTCCGGTGGCCATCACTCCTCCTCTGTGGCTCCACTGCTGTCCATCCCTAGGGGTGCCCCGGTCACTGGCCGGTCCGTGGCTGGGCATTTCCTGGTGGGGCTGCTCTCTCTATATTGGCTCTAGAGGGAAGTGAATAAACACAGAGCACCACTGCATCCCCTGCAGTCACTATCCCTGACTGCCTGGCTCCCTCCTGTGGTGAATAGCCCGCACTAGATTGTGTATTCTCCACAAGTTGCTCTCTCTCAATCCTGCCGGCCTCCTCATCCTGTGTAGGCCCCCTATTGAGCCGCAGTTCTCCGGTTCTGACTCGCCCATGGCTCTCTGTTGATTAATGATTCTCCCCTAAACCTGCTACCCCCCCACCGGTCCTAAGCCTACTTGCTGGAGCTCTCCTCCTACATTCTGTCTTGCCGACTACCCCCATTTCCACCCTACTAAGATGCCTAGAGGTGGTAAAATATCCCAGGGGTCTGACCTCACACCCTTCCTTACTAAAAAAAAGCACCCCGGCCAAGAGCAGGCCCGACACTTCTGAACACTCTCATGGTCCCTCCAACTCCGACCCTGAAGACGTCGATCTCACGCCCCTCACCCGGCGGGACTTTCTCTCCCTCCTCAAGGAGGTTAGAGATGTTAAGACCTCTGTCCAGGCTCTCCACTCACTGAAGTCCAATATTGCGGAAATTGGCTCCAGATCCGATCAACTTGAAAGACGGGTGGAGGAGGTGGTGATGTTCCAACAAACAGTCGAGACCGATTTCCACCAGATCCATCAAGATGTTGCCCAATTGCTGGAGGAACATGAAGACCAGGACAATAGGGCAAGGAGAAATAATTTGAGGATTCGGGGTATCCCTGAAGAGATTGAAACCCACCTTGAACTGTACCTGTGACAGGACGGTTCCGTACGAAAGCACTCGCCGCTTTCGCGTCCCGTCTCCTGCGCACAGATTGGAAGGTTAGGTCACACGAGGCCTGACCACATAGGGGATTCCCGCTTACCGTCAGTAACCGCCTGTTACTGACTCCACCCACTGCGCTGTGTGCGGGTTTAGGCTGCCACCACCAAACTCCTAACCTGCCGTGGCGTTTGGAACCACGGTTCTGCTCTGTATGTGCCGACGCACTGCCTTACCACACCTGTGTGGTGTTGACGAATCCCCACTAGCCACTTGCTAGGCCTCTACCGGTAGCTGGCGGAAGGCGGAACTTGGAGACGTTAGGTGCTTCCCTGGACAGCCGGAGGACGGGGCTATGGTTGGCATAACCCTGTAGGTCACAAGATGAAGCAATCTTCTTGAGGCAATGATGTTTTATTTGCTCAATAGTTCTAAAGAGAACTCTTCCCTATTGCTAGGGGCAACAGCATACAGCAAGATGTTCCAGCAGAATAAGATGGTACAACTACAACCTGGAGGCACGCAGGCCTCCTTTTTATGTCAATTTTCCACACAGTACCACAGGTGGGTAAGCCCTCCCTGTCTTCTCCAAACAATCAGGTTATCGCACAAAATATAAATAAATTACATTTTACAAGGATGTCAGTAAGTGCAAAACAATATCCTCCTTCCTGTCACCCAGACGTTGGGTATCAGATTAACATTCACTATTGATAAATTTATCACATAGCTTCAAAATACAAATGTTTCTGTCTCATTTACATCTCCAGGCAAACCCAGTGTTTGAGATTACAACAGGAAAGGCTACAATACAAACAAACAGTCTTCCTTCCTGCATCTGCCATTCAGGGTTCGCATATCAATTAAATCAGGTACATGAAACAGGTCCCAAGCCCATAGACCCCGTGATTAGCATCTTTACACATCAAAAGGTTTTGTCATTCACACCTCTCTGCTAGGACAGGGCCATTAGCATGCCACTTCCTACTGACAGGAGATGATTATTCAGACATCTATAGTAAGTGCATTTTAAAACCAACACAGCTTACACATTCCTTCTAAGTGCTGGCATTTGCATTAAATATAACATTGGTGAAAACACAGTAGTAAATATATTTTTTAATACCCGGTGCCTAGCACCCACACTACATTTAAAGATGGCGTTTAGCACCAGTGCACAGTTTAAAAGTGGCGCCAAGTGCCCATTGTCCTTGAATATGGCGCCGGTCACTGAGCAATTTCTGTGACAGGACGGTCCCGTACGAAAGCACTCTCCGCTTTCGCGTCCCGTCTCCTGCGCACAGAATGGAGGGTTAGGTCACACGAGGCCTGACCACATAGGGGATTCCCGCTTACCATCAGTAACCGCCTGTTACTGACTCCACCCACTGTGTTGTGGGCGGGTTTATGCTGCCACCACCAAACTCCTAACCTGCCGTGGCGTTTGGAACCACGGTTCTGCTCTGTATGTGCCGACGCACTGCCTTATCACACCTGTGTGGTGTTGACGAATCCCCACTAGCCACTTGCTAGGCCTCTACCGGTAGCTGGCGGAAGGCGGAACTTGGAGACGTTAGGTGCTTCCCTGGACAGCCGGAGGACGGGGCTATGGTTGGCATAACCCTGTAGGTCACAAGATGAAGCAATCTTCTTGAGGCAATGATGTTTTATTTGCTCAATAGTTCTAAAGAGAACTCTTCCCTATTGCTAGGGGCAACAGTATACAGCAAGATGTTCCAGCAGAATAAGATGGTACAACTACAACCTGGAGGCACGCAGGCCTCCTTTTTATGTCAATTTTCCACACAGTACCACAGGGGGGTAAGCCCTCCCTGTCTTCTCCAACCAATCAGGGTATCGCACAAAATATAAATAAATTACATTTTACAAGGATGTCAGTAAGTGCAAAACAATATCCTCCTTACTGTCACCCAGACGTTGGGTATCAGATTAACATTCACTATTGATAAATTTATCACATAGCTTCAAAATACAAATGTTTCTGTCTCATTCACATCTACAGGCAAACCCAGTGTTTGAGATTACAACAGGAAAGGCTACAATACAAACAAACAGTCTTCCTTCCTGCATCTGCCATTCAGGGTTCGTATATCAATTAAATCAGGTACATGAAACAGGTCCCAAGCCCATAGACCCCGTGATTAGCATCTTTACACATCAAAAGGTTTTGTCATTCACACCTCTCTGCTAGGACAGGGCCATTAGCATGCCACTTCCTACTGACAGGAGATGATTATTCAGACATCTATAGTAAGTGCATTTTAAAACCAACACAGCTTACACATTCCTTCTAAGTGCTGGCATTTGCATTAAATATAACATTGGTGAAAACACAGTAGTAAATATATTTTTAAATACCCGGTGCCTAGCACCCACACTACATTTAAAGATGGCGTTTAGCACCAGTGCACAGTTTAAAAGTGGCGCCAAGCGCCCATTGTCCTTGAATATGGCGCCGGTCACTGAGGGTTAACCCCTTCAGTGCCGCGCCGCCATTGTCCACGTGGGCTGGGGTCTCTCCGGCCACAGTACCTCAAACGTCTCTTTCCCAGTTATCCCCTGGCACCCCAGAAGAGCATCTCCTTCTGGACCGTGCTCATCGTGCCCTTCGACCTCGCTCGCAAGATTCCTCCCATCCCAGGGACGTCATTCTCAGAATGCATTACTTCACCGCGAAGGAGGCCATCATGAAAGAGGTTCGTCGTCTGTGATCCGTTTCCTTTCAAAATGTCTCCCTACAGATTTTCCAAGATCTATCCCCGCTCACCCTAGCCAAACATAGAGACTTTAAACCCATCACTTCTTTGCTCTCTCAGCACAACGTCAAGTACCGCTGGGGTTTTCCCTTCCGTATTTTGGTCTGGCATCAAGGAAAACTACTCACGTCTAGGAACCCATCTGAGGCCCAATCGCTATTGTCCAAACTAGGCGTTCCCCCGATGAACAAGACTCTCCTGCTACACGTCTGCCCCCTCGAACGCAGCGGGAAGCACCTCCGCCTCCCCGTTCGGAGTGGTTCACGGTTCCATCAGCCGCGGCCTCATCGGCTCCGCCTCCAGTAACCTGATTTAACCCAGAGTTTTCTAATTTGTTACCTTGTATTTTAGTTTCTGGCGACCTGTAACGGTCGTACCCCCTAGCGGGGGAGCTGTTTAACTTTAGATTTACCGTGTTCTGGTTTTACGAATCCTTAGTCGGTTCTCAACTGTTCTGTTACTCACTTTTATTGCAATGTGATATTCTGTTTTTTCTATGGTTCTTTTTTCTCTTCCTCCTTACCCCATTTTTTACTTGCGCTCCATCTGCTCTCCAATCTTGTCTTCTCTACTAGCCTTTTCCCTCAGGTTCTCCAGGGGAGTCCTGTCTCCCAACTCTGGCCACGTGCTCTGTGATGCATCGCCTGGATGCCTTGCTGCGCCCCCTTTGGGCTTTTAGCTCTCTAGCTGACCTGGGTGCCCTTCCGAAACCCAGTATCCCTTCCCCTTGTCAGCACCACAGGTCCTGGCCTCCACTGCCGGATGACCAACTGCCCCTCCCTTCCTCCCGGTTTCCCTCCCCTCCTCCCATCCTCCTGACCACGCTGTCTTTCATCTTCTATCTTTCTTATCTGCTTCTTTGTATCCTTATGCTATCTCTACGGTTCCACACTTTTTCTATTTTGCTTGTTCCTCAGTCGTTTGCCCATGGGTCTTCGGGTCCTTTCCTTTAATGTAAAAGGGCTAAATAGCCCCCAAAAATGGGGAAAGCTTTTTGCTTCTCTCAAACTTCATAAGGGTGACCTGGCCTTTCTCCAAGAGACTAATTTTCTACATAATTCCCATCCTACATTACGTTGTAAGCCATACCCTGACTCCTTTTATGCATGCGACCATACGGCCAAAAAGCGAGGGGGTTGCCCGTCATCTCACTTTTGACCTTATTGATTCCCACGTCGACAAGGAGGGCCGTTTTCTTATATTAGTGGGGAAACTTAATAACAAATTATGTACCTTAGCTAACATATATGCCCCTAATCACCATCAAGAGATGTTTTTCGCCAAACTGGATACCCTTCTTACTCAATTTCGACAGGGAGAACTTATACTCGCAGGGGATTTTAACTCCGATTTAAACCCCACCTTGGACCGCTCTCCTTCTCTCCCCTCGGCCTCCTCATCAGACTCTCTCCGCTCTAGATCCCTACTCCGTCTCATGAAGTCCCAGCTCCTCTATGACTCCTGGAGGCTGAAGGACTCGTCTGCGCGTGACTATACATTTTATTCCTCACCTCATAATTCCTACTCTCGCATTGACATGATCCTGCTCAGCCACAAATTTGCTCTGAATCTCCAATTGCCCATATTTATCCACTTATCTGGTCCGATCATGCCCCTATCTCTTGTGATATCTCAGGCCTACTCTCACGCCCTCGTCCTTTGACATGGCGCCTTAACGATTCTCTGCTTCACAGCCCGGAGATTCTGTCCCATCTTCGAGACCAGATATCTGACTACTTTGCCTTGAATGACTCCCCAGATATTTCTAGAGCCACTATTTGGTTGGCACACAAGGCAGTTCTTCGGGGGCACCTGGTCAGCATGGCCTCCAAGACCAAAAAGCAGTCCCTTACCCAGATTAACAAGCTTTCTATTAAACTCCACACTCTTGAAGCTCAGCATAAGGCGTCTTCTGACCAGGCTATTTTGTCTGAACTCCATACAGTTAAGGCAGAACTTGATCTCCTTCTCTCCAGACACGTGGCCAAATGTCTTAAATGGCTTTGCCAGTCTTTTTATGAGAAGGGGGACAAGGCAGACAAAATCCTGGCATCACGACTCCGATCCTCTAGGGCCAAAACAAATATAATTTTAATTAGAGATCCCCAAAGTCACTTAGTTCATGATCCTGTTGCCATAAGGGCCGCCTTCCAATCCTACTATAATGATTTATACAATCTCCCACCCCCCTCGATTGCCTCATCCTCTCCGTCCCACTCTGACTTGATCTCTCACTTTCTATCTGCTTCTAACCTGCCCAAACTACCTCAGACCGATATGGACCATCTTAATAGTGAGATCTCGGTAGAAGAAATTGTCCAGACTATACACGCACAAAAAATTGGCAAGTCTCCTGGCCCAGATGGTTTCACAGCTTTGTACTATAAAAAAATTTCTGACCTACTCACCTCTCACCTCCAGTCCCTGTTTAATAGAATTATCCATGGCGACTCTTTTCCTCCTGAAATCTTAGAAGCTAGAATTGTAGTGATCCCTAAAGAAGGCAAGGATACTCTTAATTGTGCTAGCTATTGACCGATCTCCCTCCTGAATCTGGACCTAAGAATATTTGCTAAAATTCTGGCTAACCGCCTGAACCCATACCTCCGAGTCACCAGGTGAGAGACAACACCAGACGCGCAAACGATCTTATCCATATCTCAATCTCCAGGGGGTCCCCCACTATCATGCTCTCTTTAAATGCTGAAAAGGCTTTTGATAGAATGTCCTGGAGTTTCCTGAAAGCCGCACTTGAGGCCTATGGCTTATCTGGTGTTTTCCTCACTGATGTCCTGGCACTATACTCCACCCCCTCCGCTACGGTGTTGATCAACGGCGTCCCGTCGGCTCCAGTGCACATTTCTAATGGTACGCGTCAAGGTTGCCCTCTACCCCACTGATATTTGCCCTTATAATTGAACCACTCGCCTCCCAAATTAGGTCCCATCAAGATAAACATGGAGTACAAGTGGGCCTTACCGACTCCAAAATCTCTCTTTTCGCAGACGACATTCTCCTCTCCCTGTCTCAACCAGTTATATCTCTCCCAAATCTATTCTCGGTCCTTCTATGTTATTGTCTTGTCTCGGGCTACAAGATTAACTACTCCAAGTCTGAGGCTATGCTGCTTCATGTCTCCCCCCCCCCCCCCCCCCCCCACGAGGCCGAAACCCTTCGATCTAACTTCAACTTTAAATGGCAGCCTGCAAAGATCAAATATCTGGGGATTTATTTAACCTCCTGCTATGACTCTCTCTTTTATGCTAACTTTCCTCCTCTTCTCTCCAAGACACAAGCTGATTTGTCATCTTGGAATAGTCTTATCATTTCGTGACTGGGTAGGATTATAGCGGTTAAAATGAATATACTCCCCAAATGGCTCTATCTCTTTCAGACCCTCCCTGTGACTGTCCCTGCTTCCTTCCTTCGTAACATCCAGAAAGCCCTTGTTTGTTTCATTTGGAGTCACAGGCTCCCCCGCATTGCTGCCACCACTCTGAAAAGACCGGTCACCGCCGGCGGTAGGGGTCTCCCTGATATTAAACTTTACTATCTGGCCTCTCACTTCTCTCACATTGTTACCTCTTACGTTCCTTCAGGTTCTGTTTCCTGGCTAGATATTGAATCAGCTTATACTAACCTCCCAGACCTGACCCCCTTGTGGGGCCTTTCTTCCACTTCCCGACCCCCAACATCCAAATTACTCCCCACTATCACATTTAATCTTAAAATTTGGGACTATCACTCTGTGAGGATGAATCTTTCCTCCTTCCCCTCGCCCTTGACCCCTATTTGGCAGAACCCTCTATTTCCTCCTGGATCCTCGATTACGAGATTCCGTATGTGGACACAGCTTGGTTTTAAATTCCCAGCTGATTTTGCCAATCGGGGCCAATGGTTATCCCTATCTGCTCTTCAACAGAAGACCTCTTCACGGACACTTTACCCCTTCCAATTCCTACAAATTCGCCACTTTTTGGGTTCCTTGCCCCCCTCTGCTCTACTCCGTGACCTTACCCTCTTTGAAAATTTATGTAAAAACTCCCACTTCTCCAAAGGCTTAATATCCCAGATTTATTCCCTCCTCCTAGATTCTACCCTTCCCTCTTCCAGATCCCATGAAATTGCTTGGGAACGAGATCTTGGGTCTCCTCCGGAGGATGGGGACTGGGACGACATGAGACTGGGGATAGCTAGGAGTTCTATTGCAACCTCATTCAAAGAGACCGCTTACAAGATATATTGTCGCTGGTACTATACCCCTGATAGACTCAATAGATTCTTCCCGTCTACCTCCCCAAACTGTTGGGAGGGAGTGCGGTTGCAGAGGCACTATGCTCCATATATGGTGGACCTGTCCAATCATTGTTCCCTACTGGAGCTTAGTCCATTCCCTCCTGAATTCCCTTCTGGAGTCTCCTTTATCAAAGGATCCCTGGATTTTTTTTACTGTGCTACCCTCCCCCGAATCTTGACAAATTCCCCCCAAAATTGGCTACACACATTTTAACATCGGCAAAATCGCTGATTGCTCTTAATTGGAAAAATGCTTCTCCCCCTTCTCTTTCTGCTCTTAAAGCTAAAATCTGGCACATTGCAACAATGGAGAAGATCACATATTACCTCCATGACGAGGTCACGCTTTTGAGCAGGTCTGGGCTCCCTGGCTCCTTGCAGAGAGCAGACTGTCTCCCCCCCTCTTTTTTCTAGCTCCCTCCGCAGACCCGTGGGCGACGGCTATTACTTCTTCTCCCTCCCCTCCTCTTTCTTCTTTTTTTTTCTATGCTTATTTGAAAGTTCCGAAGTAGCTATTATTATGTGACTGCACCGTGGTCCCCCCCCCCTTTCCCCCCTCCCCCCCTCCTCCCCCTTCTCTTTACATCTGCCACTTTATTGACAATGTTTCTTCTCTCGATTATTGTTGTTTCTTTTCCAAAAATAATATGGTTTGTGTTGGATGGTGGTTTCTTGACCGTTTGTCCTATTTCTTATTGTATTGCTTATCCAGTTTATTTGACCATACAAAATAAAGAATAAAAAAAATAAAAAATATCAGGTTGGTAACTGCTATTGGCCGGTGGAAATATAATTATCTCTGTTTTGGAAATATTAAGTTAGAGGTGGCGAGATGACATCCAAGATGAAATGGCAGAGAGGCATTCAGTGACCCGGCCTAATACAGATAGAGACAAATCAGGGGAGGATAGGTAGATTTGAGTATAATCTGCGTACAGATGATACTGAAATCCGAAAGAGCTGATTAGTTTCCCAAGAGATGAGGTATAAATTGTGAAAAGCAGAGGACCTAAGACTGAGCCCTACGGTACTCCAACTGAAAGAGGTAGCGAAGAGTAGGTGGATTCAGAGAAACGGACACTGAAAAAGCAATTAGATAGGTAGGATAAGAACCAAGAGAGGGCTGTGTCCTGAAGACCTAGGGATTGCAGAGTTTGTATGAGAAGAGAGTGGTCAACAGTGTCAAAAGCAGCAGAGAGATCTAGTAGAATAAGTATTGAGTAATGGCCTTTAGACTTCACAGTGACCAGATTATTCACTACTTTAGTCAGTGCTGTCTCTGTGGAGTGTTGGGAGCGAAAGCCTGATTGATGTGGGTCCATTAAGTTGTATGAGTTAAGAAAGTGTGTGAGGTGAGTGTAGGCAAGTTTCTCAAGTAGCTTGGAGAGACATGGGAGCTGAGAGATGGGACGGTAGTTTGAGAGAGAGTGAGGGTCAGAATTTTTTTTTTTTCAGAATGGGAGTAATCACTGCATGCAGGAACAGTGAAGGAAAGATACCAGTAGAGAGAGAGAGATATTACAGATGTTAGTTAAGGTTGGGATGAGCACAGGAGACAGAGCTTTACTTATTTGTGATGGTATAGGATCAAGAGGAGAGGTAGTAGAGTAGCAGGATGAGAAGAGTGTTGATACTTCATCTTCACTTGTGGGATCAAATGAAGAGAAAGTGCCAGAGGGTTCAGATAAGGAATTGAATCTTATCAATCTTGTCCTTGAAGTAGGAAGCAAGATCTTGCACCTTGATAGTGGCTGGCGGGTTAATGTTATGCCCCATAGTATTGCCCTAGTTTCTTTTATGAATTGCAGGAGTGCTTAAGTTAACCCTATGGGGGTCATTCCGAGTTGTTCGCACGCAAGCTGCTTTTAGCAGCTTTACACACGCTAAGCCGCCGCCTACTGGGAGTGAATCTTAGCTTCATAAAATTGCGAACGAAAGATTCTCTAAATTGCGACCACACACCTCTTAGCAGTTTCTGAGTAGCTCCAGACTTACTCGGCATCTGCGATCAGTTCAGTGCTTGTCGTTCCTGGTTTGACGTCACAAACACACCCAGCGTTCGCCCAGACACTCCTCCGTTTCTCCAGCCACTCCCGCGTTTTTCCCAGAAACGGTAGCGTTTTTTCGCACACACCCATAAAACGGCCTGTTTCCGCCCAGAAACACCCACTTCCTGTAAATCACACTCCGATCACCAGAACGAAGAAAAAACCTCGTAATGCCGTGAGTAAAATTCCTAACTGCATAGCAAATTTACTTGGCGCAGTCGCACTGCGGACATTGCGCATGCGCATTAGCGACTAATCGCTCCGTTGCGAGAAAAAAATACAGAGCGAACAACTCGGAATGACCCCCTATGTCACATTTCAGAGCTGCCAGTACACATTATGCCGCACAGTACCCCCAATTCACGTTATTATTTATAGTGCTCTCCATTCATATTGTGCCTCATTACAGTGCCCTGGTTCATATTATAATTATATAACATTAAAATGCCCTCCAGTTAATTTTATACCACACTACAATGAGCAGGTCCATGGGCATACCTAGATATATTGCAGTCCCCAAGGAAAAAGCTTGGAAAGACCCCTACGTACCACCCAATGGTGAAAAATGTATATAACACATGTAACTGTAACAGGGAAGGTGGACCCCCCTCTCAGCTCTGGGCCCCATAGCAGCTGCACTGCCTGCACCTATGGTAGCTGCGCCCTTGGGGTGGGCAGTGCCGAGGCGTAGCATTGTGCATCACACAACACAGGTCAGACACAGGGACTGTCGGAATCCACAGGTTACCGCCACTGCTGTACTATTAAACATATTTTTAAATGCATTCATGTGCATGCCGGCCCAGTGTGGCGGCAGCCCGAGTTTGCAGACTGACAGTAATGAAACATGAGCCCAAGTGACACAAGCCCCCCTCCCCCCAAGAAGTGGCACCCCTGCACGTACCTCACATACCTAATGGGAAATTTGACACTGGCACAGATGCTACTGGGGTCTGGGCCTGCTGGGTAGCAATGTGTGTGTACCATACCTTCCAACTGTCCCAATTTTCACAGGACAGTCCCTTCTTTTGGGGTCTGTCCTGCTGTTCCTCCCGCGGGCCGCAATGTCCCATGGTGGTGGTAGTGGTGGGGGCAGTTGGGAGGCTCCTGATCACTCGCTGCTCATTTCAGAGCAGAGCATACGCACAGCGTCTATTCCAGTGAGGCAGAGGGACTGGGGGCATGGCCAGCAGCTCACTGAGAGCTGGCTGTGCCCACACAGTGACGGAAATGGGAGGCGTGGCTTGCGAGCGTGTCATTCACGTGAAGCCACGCCCCCTTTTCATTAGGCCACAAACCCCTTTTTGGCGCCGCATGGTCCCGTTCTCAAGCCACCAGATGTTAGGAGGTATGGTGTATGCTGAAAGCCATAGGGCAGGCATGTCCAAACTGCTGCCCTCCAGCTGTTGAGAAACTACACATCCCAGCATGCCCTCACACAGCTTTAGCATTCTCTGACAGCAAAACTGTGTCAGGGCATGCTGGGATATGTAGTTTCACAAAAGCTGGAGGGCCGCAGTTTGGACATGCCTGCCATAGGGGATTGGACATTTACCATGATGACCCACTCAGGTATCATTTTCAAGGCCCATTCCCCATTGAAATATATTTTAATCTCACCTGGTGTTACCACTTGTATGATTCCTGCAGGCAGAGCTGGATTAAGACTTTGGGGGGCCCGGGGCATTTAAGACTGGGGGGCCCTCATTCAGATGTGGACGGAGTAGCTATCGCTGCTGCTTACATAAAAGCAGCAGCGATAGCACTAATATGGTAATGTAGTAGTAGGCGTCATGCCTCCAGCTGCATTACTGATACGAACTATGGGGGTAATTCCAAGTTGATCGCAGCAGGATTTTTGTTAGCAATTGGGCAAAACCATGGGGGTCATTCCGAGTTGGTCGCTCGCAAGCGGATTTTAGCAGATTTGCTCATGCTAAGCCGCCGCCTACTGGGAGTGAATCTTAGCATCCTAAAATTGCGAACGATGTATTCGCAATATTGCGATTACACACCTCGTAGCAGTTCCTGAGTAGCTTCAGACTTACTCGGCATCTGCGATCAGTTCAGTGCTTGTCGTTCCTGGTTTGACGTCACAAACACACCCAGCGTTCGCCCAGACACTCCCCCGTTTCTCCAGCCACTCCTGCGTTTTTTCCGGAAACGGTAGCGTTTTTTCCCACACGCCCATAAAACGGCCTGTTTCCGCCCAGTAACACCCATTTCCTGTCAATCACATTACGATCGCCAGAACGATGAAAAAGCCGTGAGTAAAAATCCTAACTGCATAGCAAATTTACTTGGCGCAGTCGCAGTGCGGACATTGCGCATGCGCAATAAGCGGAAAATCGCCGCGATGCGAAGATTTTTACCGAGCGAACAACTCGGAATGACCCCCCATGTGCACTGCAGGGGAGGCAGATATAACATGTGCAGAGAGAGTTAGATTTGGGTGTGGTGAGTTCAATCTGCAATCTAATTTGCAGTGTAAAAATAAAGCAGCCAGTATTTATCCTGCACAGAAACAATATAACCCACCCAAATCTAACTCTCTGCACATGTTATATCTGCCCCCCCTGCAGTGCACATGGTTTTGCCCAATTGCTATCAAAAATCCCTCTGCGATCAACTTGGAATTACCCCCTATGTCCAAGGATGGGGATATAGTTGGTCACAATACCGACGGATACATCCCAAACCCCCTAAATCCCGACAAGCATTGGCTGGCTGCGTGACCCAAGGGGTTGCGCAAGCCGGCCGCCAAATACCTACCAAGAGGCCAGGAAATATCCGTCCTCTGACAGAGATCCTGGCCTCCTGTCTCCCTGGAGACATGCCTCTGTTTGGAGAAATGGAGGCCATCGTTGCCCCCAAACGGCATCAGACTGTCAATCACTGACAGTCTGATGCCGTCTTATGTCCAGCGCCACAGACCCATACCGTGCACATGCAATACGGGTCTGGTCCATGCACAAAGTACTGAACATCGGTACTTTGCTGCATTAGCCGCTACTCATCCACATCTCAATAAGAACCATAGTGTGCAAGCCTTCTGCGTGTACATAAACAGGGAGCATGGATACACGTCACGCAAAATTTCACTTCACGCAGGGGGCATGCACATCATTTCCCCAGCTGCTGTGCTGCCCCCTTCATCATACACACAGCAGGTGGTAGCGTTCTCTCCGTACCTTTTCTCCAGCCCAAACGTGGGACAGTACCCGAAAAACAGGACAGTCCCACCAAAACGTGATGGTTGGCAGGAAATGCATGCATTCATATATATATATATATATATATATATACACATACACACACATATATATATATATACAGTATATATATATATACTGTATATAAACACACAAAAGCATACATACAGTCTCACACGTATGCACATGCATGTATACTGTTACACACACACACAGTTACACACTTATACACATACATTCACATTCACACACATTCACAAACATACAGTCACACACTTATACACATATATACATTTGTCACACACAGTCAGAAACATATACACCAGGGACGTGCGGTGAGCTAAATAGCTCAGGAGGCACTGCCTAGCACCTGAGCCAGATTTACATGCAATATATGATCCAAAGCATACATCTGGGCATTATACACAGGTGCAGCAGTATAAACTCCTTGAAATTTGGTGAGTCTTGATCAGAGATGTGTGGAAAAGATAGGCACTGCCTCCCCTGCCATAGACTTTTTACTCCAGAGTTTTGGCTATAAAAATGATTAGATTAATGCAATGAAGATATTTCAAACATATTCTTTGTATTTTTGATATACTTTATACAGTAAAATCTCTGGCACAAACGTTAGTATGACAGGAAAGGCTCTGCCTCACCTGCCTCACCTCACCGCACGTCACTGATATACACCTACCACAATCAATCACACACTTATACACATATGGGCCCTCATTCCGAGTTGTTCGCTCGCTAGCTGCTTTTAGCTGCTTTGCACACGCTAAGCCGCCGCCTACTGGGAGTGAATCTTAGCTTTGCAGAATTGCGAACGAAAGATTCGCATAATTGCGAATAGAAATTTCTTTGCAGTTTCTGAGTAGCTCGGGACTTACTCTGCCACTGCGATCAGTTCAGTCAGTTTCGTTCCTGGTTTGACGTCACAAACACACCCAACGTTCGCCCAGACACTCCCCCGTTTCTCCAGCCACTCCCGCGTTTTTCCCAGAAACGGCAGCGTTTTTCCGCACACACTCATAAAACGGCCAGTTTCCGCCCAGAAACACCCACTTCCTGTCAATCACACTCCGATCACCAGAACGAAGAAATTTCTTCGTTAAGCCATGAGTAAAATACCTAACTTTTTGGCAAATTTACTTGGCGCAGACGGACTGCGAACATTGCGCATGCGCAGTTTGCGACAAATCGCTCCGTTGCGAAAACCACTAACGAGCGAACAACTCGGAATGAGGGCCATTATACATATACTGTCGTGTGCTCCTCTCCTCCCTCTTACCTCACTATCACACACCACTGACTGGGTGGGCTGTGGGCACATGTCTATAGCTGCTCCTACTGCCTTCTCCCCTCCCTCCTCTCACATGCTGCCTGCAGTGAAACTGTAAGCAGTGCCGTGTAGCCCTGCCCCCCGGCTCGGATTCCACCCCTCTGCCCTGTCCCTCTTCTTTCTTTGGAATTTATGCAGCTTGCGGTGCACTTTGCACTGCAGCTGAACACTGAACTGCGGGGGCCCTAGCAGCAGGCGGGCCCAGGGCAATGTACCCCCTGTGACCCCCCCCCCCCTTAATCCGGCTCTGCCCGCAGGACTTTCAAAATGATAAAATTGTGGTTCTAGTGTACGGAGGATGTAAGTGAAGGATATAGTTTACATCTTTTTTGGAACTAAATATGCGGGCCTATCTGTTTCTGCCCAATTACATTTGGCGCAGAGTCAGGCCAGTTATGTATCAGCCAGGTGGTAACCTTTGGAATGCTTTAATGGATATTTAAAGCAGCAATCCAATGACAAACAAGGTAGTTATTTTACCTGAAATCACTGTGGCAGGATATAATTATCTTTTCTTTAAATGGCTCCACCTGTGTTCTGTAGTGCTGTACATAAGGGATAGAACAAACAACAAAATCCATATGTACATTAGACCAAGTTTACAAATATCCTAAATAATAAAAGGCTAATGATGCTCCTCACCTCTGTTATGTGTGCTGGAGGCCACTAGATGGTGCCCGACAGACCAAATGTCTCCTTTATGTGCTGCAAGCTATCACAGGTGAAAGTGATACTGCAGAGACATTTTTACAGCCTGCTCAGCTGTTGCTGCTGATAATATTAATACAGGTTGAGTATCCCTTATCCAAAATGCTTGGGACCAGACGTATTTTGGATATCGGATTTTTCCGTATTTTGGAATAATTGCATACTAACTATAATGAGATATCATGGTGATGGAACCTAAATCTAAGCACATAATGCATTTATGTTTCATATACACCTTATACACACAGCCTGATGGTCATTTTAGAGAATATTTTTTATAACTTTGTGCATTAAACAAAGTGTGTGTACATTCACACAATTCATTTATGTTTCATATACACCTTATACACACAGCCTGAAGGTCATTTAATACAATATTTTTATTAACTTTGTGTATTAAACAAAGTTTGTGTACATTGAGCCATCAAAAAACAAAGGTTTCACTATCTCAGTCTCATTCAAAAAAGTCTGTATTTCGGAATATTCCGTATTTCGGAATATTTGGATATGGGATACTCAACCTGTAATACTTATCTGACTGTTTCACACTATGCTGCATATGGAAAGAGGAGGCTTGGGAGAGAGATAGTGGGGGTAGGGGCAGATATGGACTGAGGGTGGATGGAGAGTGGGCTAAGGGCAGATAGGGACTGGGGGAGAAAGAGAGAGGATGGGAAGGTTGAGACAGGGAGGTACTGGGGAGAGAGGCAGATAGGGACTGGGGGGAGAGAGTGTGTGGAGGGGTTGGGTTAGATAGGTACTGGGAAGAGAGTGGAGTGGTATGGGCAGATAGGGACAGTGGAGAGAGAGATGATGATTTTTTTCAGCTAACATTGCTCCTCACATCTGTGGTGCTGCCTGAGGCCACTGGAGGGCACCCGACGGAAGGCAGTTCGGGGCACATACACACACACACCCTTATGTACACTACATCCACCACCATATACTGCCTGCCGTGTATACACATTGCACCCCCATCCTCCTCCATATTCTGCAGCCTCCACCATATTCTTTCCCTATATGCACACTGCACCCACATACCCCTCCATATAGTGCCCCCTATATACAGGGCACCCCCCCTCCTCCATATATTGCTCCCGACATATACCGCATACTCTGCACCTCCTCCTCTATATACTATGGAGCAACCCCAGGTTACTTGCCATCCTGGGACTAAGCAACAGGCAGCAGCAGTAACCAAGAAACGGATGCAGGAGCCACCAGACGATCCCGCAGTGGAGGCACCGGGGACACGTGAGGCCACTTAATGGTGAAGAGAGAAGGTAAATCAGTCCAGCAGGAAGGGGTGAGGCCATATGTGGGGTGAGCAGTGCAGTGACTAGGCGGAGGAGAGGTCTGTGCTGGGGCTGCAGGTGATGTGGGATTGGATGAGGCAGATAACAGGTTCAACTGCTTTATATATACTGCTCGCTGGCAGAGGGGCGGGGTCCTGTGCTCACCCCTCCAAACACCCCGCACATGCCATGGTCAGACCCATCCGGCCAGCTTCTGTTGGCTACTGGCCTCCTCTAGAGCCATACTGACAGTGAGCTGTGTGGGGACTGGTGAGCTTACATGTGTCAGTACTGGTTTATATAGTGCATCATCATTATAGTCTGCCCATTACAGATATACAGCATCTATATACAGGGGCAGATTGCGATGCCAGGATGCCGCACCAGTCCCCGTTTGGACGGTACCAACGTCCCCTCCGCGACCTTCACTCTCCCCTTCACCAGGCTGCCCCTCTGCCACGATCGGAGCTCAGCTCCGTTCGGGCAGTGTTGGGAAACAGCATCTGCGCATGCGCAGAAGTTCAGTGAGGCTCCGTTGTGCCGCGCTACCTCCCCTCTCACTGCGGAGGTGCAGCCCATGTCCCCCGACTGCAGCCCGCATCCACCATCATGTCCAAGCCCCCCCACCCCTCCCCGAACCATGCAAGGAGAGATAGGTGTGAGCTGCTGGAATAGCGAGAACTGTCACTTACACTCAGGCATCGTGGGGGGATCAATTGCGGCCGGGACCTCATAGCTGCAAAGAGGAGGTCAGCTTATCTAACTATTCTGCCCCCCCCTTTTCTATTACTCCTAGCCTGCCCTCTGCACTCTATCAGTACTACTCCTAGCCTGTCCCCTGCACTCCACCACTACTACTCCCAGCCTGCCTCCTGCACTCCATCACTACTGCTCCCAGCCTTCCCCCTGCACTCCATCAATACTGAACTCAGTCTGTCTCCTGCACTCTATAACTACTGCTCCCAGCCTGTCCCCTGCACTCTGCCACTACTGCTCCCAGCCTGCCTACTGCACTCCGCCACTACTGCTCCCAGCCTGCCCCCTGCACTCCATCACTACTGCTCCCAGCCTGCCCCCTGCACTCCATTACTAGTGCTCCCAGCCTGCCCCCTGCACTCCGGCACTAATGCTCTCAGCCTGACCCTAGCTCTCCACCACTACTGCTCCCAACCTGCCCCTTGCTCTCCGCCACTACTGCTCCCAGCCTGCCCCTTGCTCTCCGCCACTACTGCACCCAGCCTGCCCCCTGCTCTCCGCCATTACTACACCCAGCCTGCCCCTGCTCTCCGCCACTACTACTCCCAGCCTAGCCCTTGCTCTCCGCCACTACTGCTCCCAGTCTGCCCCCTGCACTCCGCCACTACTGCACCCAGCCTGCCCCCTGCTCTCCGCCATTACTACTCCCAGCCTGCCCCTGCTCTCCACCACTACAACTCCCAGCCTGCCCCCTGCTCTCCACCACAACTACTCCCAGCCTGCCCCTGCTCTCCGCCACTACTACTCTCAGCCTGACCCTGCTCTCCGCCACTACTACTCCCAGCCTGTCCCCTGCTCTCCGCCATTACTACTCTCAGCCTGACCCCTGCTCTCCGGCACTACTACTCCCAGCCTGTCCCTGCTCTCCGCCACTACTACTCCCAGCCTGTCCCTGCTCTCCACCACTATTACTCCCAGCCTGCCCCCTGCACTCCATCACTACTACTCCCAGTCTGCCCCTGCTCTCAGCCGCTACTACTCCCAGCCTGCCCCTGCTCTCCCCCACGACTACTCCAAGCGTGCCCCTGCTCTCCGAAACTACTACTCCCAGCATGTCCCTTGCTCTCTGCCACTACTACTTCCAGTCTGCCCCTTGCTCTCCACCACTACTGCTCCCAGCCTGCTCCTTGCTCTCCGCCACTACTGCTCCCAGCCTGCCTCCTGCACTCCATCACTAATACTCCCAGCCTGCCCCTGCTCTCCGCCACTACTACTCCCAGCCTGCCCCCTGCTCTCCACCACTACTACTCCCAGCCTGCCCCTGCTCTCCACCACTACTACTCCCAGCCTGCCCCTGCTCACCATCACTACTACTACCAGCCTGCTCCTTGCTCTCCGCCACTACTGCTCCCAGCCTGCCTCCTGCACTCCATCACTACTACTCCCAGCCTGCCCCTGCTCTCCGCCACTACTACTCCCAGCCTGGCCCTTGCTCTCCACCACTGCTGCTCCAAGCCTGCCCCTTGCTCTCCGCCACTACTACTCCCAGCCTGGCCCCTGCACTCCAACACTACTGTTCCCAGCATACCCCCTGCACTCCATCACTACTGCTCCCAGCATACCCCCTGCACTCCATCACTAGTGTTCCCAGCCTGTCCCCTGCACTCTATCACTGCTGCTCCCAGCCTGCCCCCTGCACTCCGCCACTACTGCTCCAAGCCTGCCCCCTGCACTCCGCCACTACTACTCCCTGCCTGCCCCCTGCACTGCATCACTACTGCTCCCAGCCTGCCCACTGCACACCATCACTACTGCTCCCAGCCTGACCCCTGCACTCCGCCACTACTACTCCCTGCCTGCCCCCTGCACTGCATCACTACTGCTCCCAGCCTGCCCACTGCACACCATCACTACTGATCCCAGCCTGACCCCTGCACTCCGCCACTACTGCTCCCAGCCTGCTCCTGCTCTCAGCCACTACTACTCCCAGCCTGCTCCTGCTCTCCCCCACTACTACTCCCAGCCTGCCCCTGCTCTCCGAAACTACTACTCCCAGCCTGTCCCTTGCTCTCTTTCACTTCTACTTCCAGTCTGCCCCTTGCTCTCCACCACAACTGCTCCCAGCCTGCTCCTTGCTCTCCGCCACTACTGCTCCCAGCCTGCCTTCTGCACTCCATCACTAATACTCCCAGCCTGCCCCTGCTCTCCACCACTACTACTCCCAGCCTGCCCCTGCTCACCATCACTACTACTACCAGCCTGCCTCCTGCACTCCATCACTACTGCTCCCAACCTGTCCCTGCTCTCCGCCACTACTACTCCCAGCCTGGCCCTTGCTCTCCCCCACTGCTGCTCCCAGCCTGCCCCTTGCTCTCCGCCACTACTACTCCCAGCCTGCCCCCCTGCACTCCATCACTACTGCTCCCAGCATACCCCCTGCACTCCATCACTACTGCTCCCAGCCTGTCCCCTGCACTCTATCACTCCTGCTCCCAGCCTGCCCCCTGCACTCCACCACTCCTGCTCCAAGCCTGCCCCCTGCACTCCGCCACTACTACTCCCTGCCTGCCCCCTGCACTGCATCACTACTGCTCCCAGCCTGCCCACTGCACACCATCACTACTGCTCCCAGCCTGACCCCTGCACTCCGCCACTACTGCTCCCAGCCTGCTCCTGCTCTCCACCACTACTACTCCCAGCCTGCCCCTGCACACCATCACTACTACTCCCAGCCTGCCCCTGCTCTCCGCCACTACTGCTCCCAGCCTGCCTCCTGCACTCCATCACTACTACTACCAGCCTGCCCCTGCTCTCCGCCACTACTGCTCCCAGCCTGCCCCTTGCTCTCCGCCACTACTACTCCCAGCCTGCCCCTGCTCTCCGCCACTACTACTCCCAGCCTGCCCCTGCTCTCCGCCACTACTACTCCCAGCCTGCCCCTTGCTCTCTGCCACTACTGCTCCCAGCCTGCCCCCTGCACTCCACCACTACTACTCCCAGCCTGCCCCTGCTCTCCACCACTACTACTCCCGGCCTGCCCCCTGCTCACCATCACTACTACTACCAGCCTGCTCCTTGCTCTCCGCCGCTACTGCTCTCAGCCTGCCTCCTGCACTCCATCACTACTGCTCCCAGCCTGCCCCTGCTCTCCGCGACTAATGCTCCCAGCCTGCCCCTGCTCTCCGCCACTACTACTACCAGCCTGCCCCTGCTCTCCGACACTACTACTCCCAGCCTGCCCCTGCTCTCTGCCACTATTGCTCCCAGCATACCCCCTGCACTCCATCACTACTGCTCCCAGCATACCCCCTGCACTCCATCACTAGTGCTCCCAGCCTGTCCCCTGCACTCTATCACTGCTGCTCCCAGCCTGCCCCCTGCACTCCGCCACTACTGCTCCAAGCCTGCCCCCTGCACTCCGCCACTACTACTCCCTGCCTGCCCCCCTGCACTGCATCACTACTGCTCCCAGCCTGCCCACTGCACACCATCACTACTGCTCCCAGCCTGACCCCTGCACTCCGCCACTACTACTCCCAGACCGTCCCTGCTCTCCGCCACTGCTACTTCCAGCCTGTCCCTGCTCTCCACCACTATTACTCCCAGCCTGTCCCCTGCACTCCATCACTACTACTCCCAGTCTGCTCCCTGCTCTCAGCCACTACTACTCCCAGCCTGCCCCTGCTCTCCCCCACTACTACTCCCAGCCTGCCCCTGCTCTCCGAAACTACTACTCCCAGCCTGTCCCTTGCTCTCTGTCACTTCTACTTCCAGTCTGCCCCTTGCTCTCCACCACTACTGCTCCCAGCCTGCTCCTTGCTCTCTGCCACTACTGCTCCCAGCCTGCCTCCTGCACTCCATCACTAATACTCCCAGCCTGCCCCTGCTCTCCGCCACTACTACTCCCAGCCTGCCCCCTGCTCTCCACCACTACTACTCCCAGCCTGCCCCTGCTCTCCACCACTACTACTCCCAGCCTGCCCCTGCTCACCATCACTACTACTACCAGCCTGCTCCTTGCTCTCCGCCACTACTGCTCCCAGCCTGCCTCCTGCACTCCATCACTACTGCTCCCAACCTGCCCCTGCTCTCCGCCACTACTACTCCCAGCCTGGCCCTTGCTCTCCCCCACTGCTGCTCCCAGTCTGCCCCTTGCTCTCTGCCACTACTACTCCCAGCCTGCCCCCTGCACTCCATCACTACTGCTCCCAGCATACCCCCTGCACTCCATCACTACTGCTCCCAGCCTGCCCCCTGCACTCCGCCACTACTGCTCCAAGCCTGCCCCCTGCACTCCGCAACTACTACTCCCTGCCTGCCCTCTGCACTGCATCACTACTGCTCCCAGCCTGCCAACTGCACACCATCACTACTGCTCCCAGCCTGACCCCTGCACTCCGCCACTACTGCTCCCAGCCTGCTCCTGCTCTCCACCACTACTACTCCCAGCCTGCCCCTGCACTCCATCACTACTACTCCCAGCCTGTCCCTGCTCTCCGCCACTACTGCTCCCAGCCTGCCTCCTGCACTCCATCACTACTGCTCCTAACCTGCCCCTGCTCTCTGCCACTACTGCTCCCAGCCTGCCCCTTGCTCTCCGCCACTACTACTCCCAGCCTGCCCCTGCTCTCCGCCACTACTACTCCCAGCCTGCCCCTGCTCTCCACCACTACTACTCCCGGCCTGCCCCCTGCTCACCATCACTACTACTACCAGCCTGCTCCTTGCTCTCTGCCACTACTGCTCCCAGCCTGCCTCCTGCACTCCATCACTACTGCTCCCAGCCTGCCCCTGCTCTCCGCCACTACTGCTCCCAGCCTGGCCCTTGCTCTCCGCCACTACTACTCCCAGCCTGCCCCTGCTCTCCGCCACTACTACTCCCAGCCTGCCCCTGCTCTCCGCCACTACTACTCCCAGCCTGCCCCTTGCTCTCTGCCACTACTGCTCCCAGCCTGCCCCCTGCACTCCGCCACTACTACTCCCAGCCTGCCCCTGCTCTCCACCACTACTACTCCCGGCCTGTACCCTGCTCACCATCACTACTACTACCAGCCTGCTCCTTGCTCTCCGCCACTACTGCTCCCAGCCTGCCTTCTGCACTCCATCACTACTGCTCCCAGCCTGCCCCTGCTCTCCGCCACTACTACTCCCAGCCTGCCCCTGCTCTCTGCCACTACTACTCCCAGCCTGCCCCTTGCTCACCATCACTACTACTACCAGCCTGCTCCTTGCTCTCTGCCACTACTGCTCCCAGCCTGCCTCCTGAACTCCATCACTACTACTCCCAGCCTGGCCCTGCTCTCCGCCACTACTACTCCCAGCCTGGCCCTTGCTCTCCACCACTGCTGCTACCAGGCTGCCCCTTGCTCTCCGCCACTACTACTCCCAGCCTGCCCCCTGCACTCCATCACTACTGCTCCCAGCCTACCCCCTGCACTCCATCACTACTGCTCCCAGCATACCCCGGGCACTCCATCACTACTGCTCCCAGCCTGTCCCCTGCACTCTATTACTGCTGCTCCCAGCCTGTCCCCTGCACTCTATCACTGCTGCTCCCAGCCTGTTCCCTGCACTCCGCCACTACTACTCCCAGACTGTCCCTGCTCTCCGCCACTGCTACTTCCAGCCTGTCCCTGCTCTCCACCACTATTACTCCCAGCCTGTCCCCTGCACTCCATCACTACTACTCCCAGTCTGCTCCCTGCTCTCAGCCACTACTACTCCCAGCCTGCCCCTGCTCTCCCCCACTACTACTCCCAGCCTGCCCCTGCTCTCCGAAACTACTACTCCCAGCCTGTCCCTTGCTCTCTGTCACTTCTACTTCCAGTCTGCCCCTTGCTCTCCACCACTACTGCTCCCAGCCTGCTCCTTGCTCTCTGCCACTACTGCTCCCAGCCTGCCTCCTGCACTCCATCACTAATACTCCCAGCCTGCCCCTGCTCTCCGCCACTACTACTCCCAGCCTGCCCCCTGCTCTCCACCACTACTACTCCCAGCCTGCCCCTGCTCTCCACCACTACTACTCCCAGCCTGCCCCTGCTCACCATCACTACTACTACCAGCCTGCTCCTTGCTCTCCGCCACTACTGCTCCCAGCCTGCCTCCTGCACTCCATCACTACTGCTCCCAACCTGCCCCTGCTCTCCGCCACTACTACTCCCAGCCTGGCCCTTGCTCTCCCCCACTGCTGCTCCCAGCCTGCCCCTTGCTCTCCGCCACTACTACTCCCAGCCTGCCCCCTGCACTCCATCACTACTGCTCCCAGCATACCCCCTGCACTCCATCACTACTGCTCCCAGCCTGCCCCCTGCACTCCGCCACTACTGCTCCAAGCCTGCCCCCTGCACTCCGCAACTACTACTCCCTGCCTGCCCCCTGCACTGCATCACTACTGCTCCCAGCCTGCCCACTGCACACCATCACTACTGCTCCCAGCCTGACCCCTGCACTCCGCCACTACTGCTCCCAGCCTGCTCCTGCTCTCCACCACTACCACTCCCAGCCTGCCCCTGCACTCCATTACTACTACTCCCAGCCTGTCCCTGCTCACCGCCACTACTGCTCCCAGCCTGCCTCCTGCACTCCATCACTACTGCTCCTAGCCTGCCCCTGCTCTCCGCCACTACTGCTCCCAGCCTGCCCCTTGCTCTCCGCCACTACTACTCCCAGCCTGCCCCTGCTCTCCGCCACTACTGCTCCCAGCCTGCCCCTGCTCTCCGCCACTACTACTCCCAGCCTGCCCCTGCTCTCCGCCACTACTACTCCCAGCCTGCCCCTTGCTCTCTGCCACTACTGCTCCCAGCCTGCCCCCTGCACTCCGCCACTACTACTCCCAGCCTGCCCCTGCTCTCCACCACTACTACTCCCGGCCTGCCCCCTGCTCACCATCACTACTACTACCAGCCTGCTCCTTGCTCTCCGCCACTACTGCTCCCAGCCTGCCTTCTGCACTCCATCACTACTGCTCCCAGCCTGCCCCTGCTCTCCGCGACTACTGCTCCCAGCCTGCCCCTGCTCTCCGACACTACTACTACCAGCCTGCCCCTGCTCTCCGCCACTACTACTCCCAGCCTGCCCCTGCTCTCTGCCACTACTACTCCCACCTGCCCCTTGCTCTCTGCCACTGCTGCTCCCAGCCTGCCCCCTGCACTGCATCACTACTGCTCCCAGCCTGCCCACTGCACTCCATCACTACTGCTCCCAGCCTGACCCCTGCACTCCGCCACTACTGCTCCCAGGCTGCTCCTGCTCTCCACCACTACTACTCCCAGCCTGCCCCCTGCACTCCATCACTACTACTACCAGCCTGCCCCTGCTCTCTGCCACTACTACTCCCAGCCTGCCCCTGCTCTCCACCACTACTGCTCCCGGCCTGCCCCCTGCTCACCATCACTACTACTACCAGCCTGCTCTTTGCTCTCCGCCACTACTGCTCCCAGCCTGCCTCCTGCACTCCATCGCTACTACTCCCAGCCTGCCCCTGCTCTCCGCCACTACTACTCCCAGCCTGGCCCTTGCTCTCCACCACTGCTGCTCCCAGGCTGCCCCTTGCTCTCCGCCACTACTACTCCCAGCCTGCCCCCTGCACTCCATCACTACTGCTCCCAGCCTACCCCCTGCACTCCATCACTACTGCTCCCAGCATACCCCGTGCACTCCATCACTACTGCTCCCAGCCTGTCCCCTGCACTCTATTACTGCTGCTCCCAGCCTGTCCCCTGCTGCTGCTCCCAGCCTGTCCCCTGCACTCCGCCACTACTGCTCCAAGCCTGCCCCCTGCACTCCGCCACTACTACTCCCAGCCTGCCCCCTGCACTGCATCACTACTGCTCCCAGCCTGCCCACTGCACTCCATCACTACTGATCCCAGCCTGACCCCTGCACTCCGCCACTACTGCTCCCAGGCTGCTCCTGCTCTCCACCACTACTACTCCCAGCCTTCCCCCTGCACTCCATCACTACTACTACCAGCCTGCCCCTGCTCTCTGCCACTACTACTCCCAGCCTGTCCCTGCTCTCCACCACTACTGCTCCCAGCCTGCCTCCTGCACTCCATCACCACTGCTCCCAGCCTGCCCCTGCTCCCCGCCACTACTGCTCCCAGCCTGCCCCTTGCTCTCCACCACTACTACACCCAGCCTGCCCCTGCTCTCCGCCACTACTACTCCCAGCCTGCCCCTGCTCTCCGCCACTACTACTCCCAGCCTGCCCCTTGCTCTCTGCCACTACTGCTCCCAGCCTGCCCCCTGTACTCCGCCACTACTACTCCCAGCCTGCCCCTGCTCTCCGCCACTACTACTCCCAGCCTGGCCCTTGCTCTCTGACACTGCTGCTCCCAGCCTGCCCCTTGCTCTGCCACTACTACTCCCAGCCTGCCCCCTGCACTCCATCAATACTGCTCCCAGCCTACCCCCTGCAATCCATCACTACTGCTCCCAGCATACCCCCTGCACTCCATCACTACTGCTCCCAGCCTGTCCCCTGCACTCTATTACTGTTGTTCCCAGCCTGTCCCCTGCACTCCATCACTGCTGCTCCCAGCCTGTCCCCTGCACTCCACCACTACTGCTCCAAGCCTGCCCCCTGCACTCTGCCACTACTACTCCCAGACTGCCCCCTGCACTGCATCACTACTGCTCCCAACCTGCCCACTGCACTCCATCACTACTGCTCCCAGCCTGACCCCTGCACTCCGCCACTACTGCTCCCAGCCTGCTCCTGCTCTCCACCACTACTACTCCCAGCCTGCCCCCTGCACTCCAGCACTACTACTACCAGCCTGCCCCTGCTCTCTGCCACTACTACTCCCAGCCTGTCCCTGCTCTCCGCCACTACTACTCCCAGCCTGCCCCTGCCACTACTGCTCCCAGCCTGCCCCCTGCACTCTGCCACTACTACTCCCAGCCTGCCCCTGCTCTCCACCACTACTGCTCCAAGCCTGCCCCCTGCACTCCGCCACTACTACTCCCAGCCTGCCCCCTGCACTGCATCACTACTGCTCAGAGCCTGCCCACTGCACTCCATCACTACTGCTCTCAGCCTGACCCCAGCACTCCGCCACTAATGCTCCCAGCCTGCCCCTGCTCTCCACCACTACTACTCCCAGCCTGCCCCCTGCACTCCATCACCATTACTACCAGCTTGCCCCTGCTCTCCACCACTACTACTCCCAGCCTGCCCCTGCTCTCAGCCACTACTACTCCCAGCCTGCTCCTAGCTCTCAACACTATTCCCAGCCTGCCCCTTGCTCTCCGCCATTACTGCTCTCAGCCTGACACCAGCTTCCCACCAATACTACTCACAGCGTGCCCCCTGACATATACCACTACTCCCAGTCTGCCCCCGCACTACTACTACTACTCCCTAGGTACCTACTTACATTTTTGGTAGACACAAGGCGGGAGAAGGCAGCAAAGTTAGGGTTATCGAAGGGTAGCTGGAAAAATTATTTTGTAATTAATTTTTCGCGACTTGCTTTTTCAGATTGCTATTTATAATTGATTATTCAGATTTCAAAGGTGTTACCTAACTATTGGGATATCCACATTCACAAGGCACATATTGTGAGCAGAGATGCAATCATGGACGTTTTCGAGGTGTATTCTGTCTAAAGCTACAATCGTGCACACACAAAACATGGTGACAGCTCCTACGGCCAGTCTGCGTGACCATAGACTCATTTGGGGAGTTGATGTTCCTTGTGTCGGCCTTATGCAGTGTGTGTGTACGCAGTTGCTGAGGACTTTGAAATGGCTCCGGTGAGCGTCTATATTCTTTTCTGGGTGGCAGTTTCACCCGGTGTTGCTTTGCAGTTACGGCTCTTTCAAGGTACACACATTCACAGGAGCGCATACCTCCGTTATAATTATAACACAGAGTTTCCTTGTCTGTTTATTGCCAGCAATTCCATAAGGTGTAGTATGGTATGCCGGCGGCCGGGCTCACAGCGACCAGCATACCGGCGCCGGGAGACCGACCGCCAGCATACCGACAGCGTGGCAAGCGCAAATAAGGCCCTTGCGGGCTCGCTGCGCTCGCCACGCTGCAGGCACGGTGGTGCGCCACACATTTTATTCTCCCTCCAGGGGGGTCGTGGACCCCCAGGAGGAAGAAAATCTGTCGGTATGCCAGCTGTCGGGATTCCTGCGCCGGTATACTGTGCGCCGGGATCCCGACAGTCGGCAACCTGAAGACCACCCATTCCAGAGACTGAGCAGATGTAAAGAGGATTACACACAGAGAGATTTCTGCAAGAGATGTGTGCAGAGCGATTTAGCATTGGCAATGTCCCTTGAACATCCCGGTGTCTAGATCGCTCACACACATATAGTGATCTGTGCTGAGCGATTTGTGCTAAGCAAAAAATACTTGAAGAGGAGGGATCCGGCAGAGGCAGGGGAGTGGTGGGTGATGTCAAATGCTATTGCTATTGCTCATCCCTGTACACATGAGCGATTTCAAGGTTTTTTTAGCTAAACAATCTGACTAGATTTTGCCTGCATGCAGGCCAATCTAGAGCCGGCGATAGTGACGCGCGGGTACACGCATCGCTATCGCTATGTGTCACGATCCGGGTATCTGGACGCCATTTCTTACCCATCAGATGCCTCCTAAGGCTGGCTCAGCGCTCCAGGACCGGATCCCATCTGTTATCCTGATGTGTACATTCCTGTATCCTCTCCTGTCACTCTGGGACGCTGTCACAGTAAACGCCATATTACACCTGGCATGGCGTCTCCCGCGGCCTCCGCCGCCGTCCCTGAACTTCTGCATGCAGAGTGTCTGAGTGGCGATTACGTCAGCCGCGGCCTCCGCTGTGTCCGCGTGGTTGGATGTGCATCTGTCAGCCTGGCGCCTCCTGTCTCCGGTGGCCGGCGCCGCCATTACTGTTTTCATTACCACATGGATTACAAACCAAACTTCCCTCCAAGTGTCTGCATGGGCGCAGCCATCTTGGATTCTGTCAGCTGATCATTTCCACCAATCTGTTCTCAGTATTGATAATCTGCATAATTGCCTAGCCAATCCCTTCCTTGCTGCAGGTATAAATACACTGTGCCTGAGCAAGGAAGGCGTCAGTGCTTTGGTTGTCAAACCTAGTTCCTGTTTGTCTCTCTCCTGTGATTGTCTTCCAGGTTCCAGCTCCTGTCTCAAGACTTCCACCATAGAGACCCGCACCAGCATTCCACCTGCGGTGTAGCCTGACTCTCCAATCCATTGTGGATTCATCTGTTTCCAGCTACAACATTACCTGCTTCCAGCTCAGCTTCCAGCAGAGTACAGCTTCCCTTAAAGGGCCGGTGTCCTTTCTACACTTTACCACTCTCCACCGGTATTATTATTTCTCCGCTCTCAAGTTCTACATTTCAGTTCATATTTCATCGCTCCCAAGTTCATTTATTATTTAACTGGTTCCAGCCAGTATCCACTCCGTGCTAACAACAGTCTGGTTCCAGCCAGTATCCACAGCAGCTGTTTTATCTTCAGCAACCCAGCTTTTCCTGGAACACCAGCTGGTACAATCCTGGGTTATCTCCATTGCTACAGTCGGGCCTGGTAAGGACTTTCCATCTAGAAGATCATAAGAACTATCTCACACTACCAGTGCCCTGTGGCTCCTGCCATCCTGTAGTACCCAGGAACTGTATTTATTCTTTGCTGACTTTTACGTTTTCTTTTACTGTTGCTGTGTTGCGGAGTTGTCATAATAAACATCATTGACTTTTATCCAAGTTGTCGTGGTCACGCCTTCGGGCAGTTATTATTCATGTTACTTACATGTCCAGGGGTCTGATACAACCTCCCAGGTTCCGGTACATCTCAGCCCCTACAACTGAGGCTGCCTCCCGTCAGCTCAGGCCCTCAGTTGTGACAGTAAGCACTGAACTAATGAATCCAGCCGGAGACCAGGATCAAGCGGCCAGGCCGATGCAAGAACTGGCAGCCCGACTAGAACATCAGGAGGCTGCACAGGGCCACATCATCCGCTGTCTCCAGGATCTCTCTACTCGGCTGGATGGGATTCAGACAACTCTCCGTGGATCAGGCGCATCTGGTGCGTCAACCACAGTGACTCCAGCTATAACCCCACCCACCTTACCCATTTCTGCTCCACGTCTTCATCTTCCAACGCCAGCAAAATTTGACGGATCTCCAAGATTCTGCAGGGGATTTCTCAACCAGTGTGAGATTCAGTTTGAGCTACAACCTGGCAATTTTCCCAGTGACCGTACAAAAATTGCCTACATTATTTCTCTTCTCAGTGGCTCAGCCCTTGATTGGGCATCACCGTTATGGGAGAGGTCCGACACCCTGCTATCTTCCTACACTGCCTTCGTGTCAACATTCAGGCGCATCTTCGACGAGCCAGGCCGGGTAACCTCAGCTTCATCCGAGATTCTCCGTTTACGCCAGGGGTCACGTACTGTAGGACAATATCTGATACAGTTCCAGATCCTGGCATCCGAACTGGCATGGAACGACGAGGCCCTGTATGCTGCATTCTGGCATGGCTTATCTGAGCGTATTAAAGATGAGTTAGCTACCAGAGACTTACCTTCTAAATTAGATGAGCTAATCTCACTCTGCACGAAAGTTGATTTACGTTTCAGAGAGAGAGCAACTGAGCGTGGAAGATCATCTGCTCCAAAATCTTCTGCTCCTCCTCCTCGTCAACTGTCACCATCTAAAGATGAGCCCATGCAACTTGGCCGTTCCCGTTTAACTCCTGCTGAGCGCCGAAGACGTCTCTCTGAGTCTCTTTGCCTTTACTGTGCAGCTCCGTCTCACACCATCAATGCCTGTCCCGAACGTCCGGGAAAACTCCAAACCCTAGCTCGCCCAGGAGAGGGCCGGCTAGGAATAATGATCTCCTCTCCATCTCCTCATGATTGTAATCTCCCAGTGTCGCTCCAAATTGCTCAACGTTATCGGAACGTCATTGCCCTCCTTGATTCCGGAGCAGCTGGGAACTTTATTACCGAAGCCTATGTTAAACGGTGGTCCCTACCCACCGAGAGACTTCCTTCGTCCATCTCCTTAACTGCCGTGGATGGCAGTAAAATTTTTGATACAGTTATTGCTCTAAGGACTCTACCAGTTCGTCTGAGAGTGGGAGTTCTTCATTCCGAACTTATTTCACTTTTAGTGATTCCAAGAGCCACACATCCTGTGGTCCTGGGCCTTCCATGGCTCCGTCTTCACAATCCTACAATTGATTGGACGACTACGCAAATCCTGGCATGGGGTTCCTCCTGTGCTGAGACATGTTTGTTTAAAGTATTGCCTGTCTGTTCTTCCTCCCCCAGGTCGTCTGATGTTCCACCTCCTCCATATCAAGATTTCACGGATGTGTTCAGTAAAGCTTCTGCTGATATCCTTCCTCCTCATAGAGAATGGGACTGTCCGATTGATCTCGTTCCAGGGAAGGTTCCACCTCGAGGCCGAACTTATCCGTTGTCTCTGCCTGAGACGCATTCTATGGAGGAATATATTAAAGAGAACCTAGCAAAGGGGTTCATTCGACCTTCTTCTTCTCCAGCCGGCGCAGGCTTCTTTTTTGTAAAAAAGAAAGATGGTGGTCTGCGGCCGTGCATCGACTACAGAGGTTTGAACGACATTACCATCAAGAACCGTTATCCTTTACCCCTGATTACTGAGCTCTTTGACAGAGTTAGCGGAGCTACCATCTTTACAAAGCTGGACTTGCGAGGTGCATACAATCTCATCCGGATCCGTGAGGGTGACGAGTGGAAGACCGCCTTTAACACCCGTGACGGACATTATGAGTACCTCGTCATGCCCTTTGGATTGAGCAATGCTCCAGCTGTCTTCCAGCATTTTGTCAATGAGATCTTCAGAGACATTCTATACCGTCCTGTCGTGGTCTATCTAGACGATATCCTCATTTTTGCCAACGATTTAGAGGAACATCGTTTTTGGGTTAAAGAGGTTCTGTCCCGTCTCCGTGTCAATCATCTCTATTGCAAATTAGAAAAATGCGTCTTTGAAGTCAAGTCCATTCCGTTTCTAGGGTACATTGTGTCCGGTTCCGGACTAGAGATGGATCCTGAGAAACTACAAGCAATCCAAAATTGGCCGGTACCCTTAACCCTCAAAGGGGTCCAGAGGTTCTTAGGGTTCGCCAACTATTACCGAAAGTTTATACGAGACTTTTCCACCATTGTGGCGCCTATTACTGCTTTCACTAAGAAGGGTGCTAACCCGTCCAAGTGGTCTGAAGAAGCCATGCAAGCATTTCATCTTTTAAAACAAAGGTTCATCTCTGCGCCTGTTTTGAAACAGCCTGACATCGACTCTCCTTTCATCTTAGAGGTGGATGCCTCCTCCGTTGGAGTAGGAGCGGTGTTATCTCAGAGGGCTAAAGATGGCCATTTACACCCTTGCAGTTTCTTCTCCCGGAAGTTCTCCCCAGCTGAGCGCAACTATGCCATTGGCGACCAGGAGTTGCTAGCCATCAAGCTCGCTCTAGAAGAGTGGAGGTATCTGTTGGAGGGAGCTTCTCATTCAATCACCATACTTACAGACCACAAGAACCTTTTATACCTGAAGGGCGCACAATGTCTCAACCCTCGTCAGGCCAGATGGGCACTTTTCTTTTCCAGGTTCGACTTTAAACTCCAGTTCTGTCCGGGCTCTCAGAATCGCAAGGCCGATGCCCTTTCCCGCTCATGGGAGCAAGAAAATGAGTCAGAGTCTTCAGACAAGCATCCTATTATAAATCCGTTGGCATTCTCCATGGTAGGGATGGACTCTACGCCCCCATCAGGGAAACGTTTTGTGAAGCCGATGCTAAGGAAGAAGCTCATGCATTGGGCCCATGCTTCCCGTTTTGCCGGACATACAGGTATCCAAAAAACCCTGGAGTTTATCTCTAGGTCCTATTGGTGGCCAACTCTGAAAAAGGACGTCTTGGAGTTTATTGCATCTTGCCCAAAGTGTGCCCAACATAAAGTATCCCGCCAGTCGCCTGCGGGGCAACTGGTTCCACTATCCGTTCCCCGTCGACCATGGACCCACTTGTCGATGGATTTCATTACAGACTTACCCATGTGCAACAAGTTCAATACCATCTGGGTGGTAGTTGACTGGTTCACCAAGATGGCACACTTCATTCCTCTCACCGGTCTTCCGTCAGCTTCCAAGTTGGCTCAAGTATTCATACAAGAGATCTTCCGACTCCACGGTCTTCCTGAAGAAATTATCTCAGATCGAGGAGTTCAATTCACAGCCAAATTCTGGCGAAGTTTATGTCAAGTCCTCCAAGTCAAGCTAAAGTTTTCCACGGCTTACCATCCTCAGACCAATGGTCAAACCGAGAGGGTGAATCAGGACTTGGAGGCCTTCCTCCGCATCTATGTGTCCTCCTCTCAAGATGACTGGGTTCAATTACTTCCCTGGGCCGAGTTCTGTCATAACAGCCAGTATCATTCTTCATCTGCTTCAACACCATTCTTCACTAACTTTGGATTCCACCCTAAAGTCCCTGAGTTCCAACCGCTTCCAGCAACTTCTGTTCCCGCAGTGGATATCACCTTGCATCAGTTTGCCAATATCTGGAAGAGCGTACGATCAGCTCTGCTCAAGGCATCGTTCAGGTACAAGAAGTTTGCGGATAAGAAGCGTCGAGCAGTTCCTGCTCTCAAGGTGGGTGATCGGGTATGGTTATCCACGAAGAATTTGAGGTTAAGAGTTCCCAGTATGAAGTTTGCACCTCGCTATATCGGTCCTTTCAAGATTGAACAAGTCATCAATCCTGTTGCTTACAGACTCCAGTTGCCTCCTTTCTTAAAAATACCCAGGACATTCCATGTTTCCCTGTTGAAACCGCTGATCTTGAATCGGTTTCATTCCTCACTTCCTCCAACTCCGAAAGTCCAAACTCAACGAGGCGTTGAGTATGAAGTGGCCAAGATCCTGGACTCACGTCACCGTTACGGTCAACTACAATATCTTATTGACTGGAAGGGTTATGGTCCTGAGGAACGTTCATGGACCAATGCTTCTGATGTCCATGCTCCTGCCTTGGTCCGGAGATTCCATTCCAAGTTTCCTCAAAAGCCAAAGAAGTGTCCTGGGGCCACTCCTAAAGGGGGGGGTGCTGTCACGATCCGGGTATCTGGACGCCATTTCTTACCCATCAGATGCCTCCTAAGGCTGGCTCAGCGCTCCAGGACCGGATCCCATCTGTTATCCTGATGTGTACATTCCTGTATCCTCTCCTGTCACTCTGGGACGCTGTCACAGTAAACGCCATATTACACCTGGCATGGCGTCTCCCGCGGCCTCCGCCGCCGTCCCTGAACTTCTGCATGCAGAGTGTCTGAGTGGCGATTACGTCAGCCGCGGCCTCCGCTGTGTCCGCGTGGTTGGATGTGCATCTGTCAGCCTGGCGCCTCCTGTCTCCGGTGGCCGGCGCCGCCATTACTGTTTTCATTACCACATGGATTACAAACCAAACTTCCCTCCAAGTGTCTGCATGGGCGCAGCCATCTTGGATTCTGTCAGCTGATCATTTCCACCAATCTGTTCTCAGTATTGATAATCTGCATAATTGCCTAGCCAATCCCTTCCTTGCTGCAGGTATAAATACACTGTGCCTGAGCAAGGAAGGCGTCAGTGCTTTGGTTGTCAAACCTAGTTCCTGTTTGTCTCTCTCCTGTGATTGTCTTCCAGGTTCCAGCTCCTGTCTCAAGACTTCCACCATAGAGACCCGCACCAGCATTCCACCTGCGGTGTAGCCTGACTCTCCAATCCATTGTGGATTCATCTGTTTCCAGCTACAACATTACCTGCTTCCAGCTCAGCTTCCAGCAGAGTACAGCTTCCCTTAAAGGGCCGGTGTCCTTTCTACACTTTACCACTCTCCACCGGTATTATTATTTCTCCGCTCTCAAGTTCTACATTTCAGTTCATATTTCATCGCTCCCAAGTTCATTTATTATTTAACTGGTTCCAGCCAGTATCCACTCCGTGCTAACAACAGTCTGGTTCCAGCCAGTATCCACAGCAGCTGTTTTATCTTCAGCAACCCAGCTTTTCCTGGAACACCAGCTGGCACAATCCTGGGTTATCTCCATTGCTACAGTCGGGCCTGGTAAGGACTTTCCATCTAGAAGATCATAAGAACTATCTCACACTACCAGTGCCCTGTGGCTCCTGCCATCCTGTAGTACCCAGGAACTGTATTTATTCTTTGCTGACTTTTACGTTTTCTTTTACTGCTGCTGTGTTGCGGAGTTGTCATAATAAACATCATTGACTTTTATCCAAGTTGTCGTGGTCACGCCTTCGGGCAGTTATTATTCATGTTACTTACATGTCCAGGGGTCTGATACAACCTCCCAGGTTCCGGTACATCTCAGCCCCTACAACTGAGGCTGCCTCCCGTCAGCTCAGGCCCTCAGTTGTGACACTATGGAGTATACACTAGAGATGAGCGGGTTCGGTTCCTCGGAATCCGAACCCGCCCGAACTTCAGGTTTTTTTACACGGGGCCGAGCGACTCGGATCTTCCCGCCTTGCTCGGTTAACCCGAGCGCGCCCGAACGTCATCATCCCGCTGTCGGATTCTCGCGAGGCTCGGATTCTATCGCGAGACTCGGATTCTATATAAGGAGCCGCGCGTCGCCGCCATTTTTCACACGTGCATTGAGATTGATAGGGAGAGGACGTGGCTGGCGTCCTCTCCGTTTAGAGTGACTAATAGTACTAGAGAGAGAGAGACACAAATTTTGGGGAGCATAATATAGGAGGAGTACTACTTGCTGCTGATAGTGTGACCAGTGGCAGTGACCAGTGCCACCAGTTTAATGAATCCGTTCTCTGCCTGAAAAAAAACGATACACAGTGTGACACAGTCACACATACCATATCTGTGCTCAGCCCAGTGTGCTGCATCATATACTGTATATCATTATCTGACTGCTGAGTGCTCACTGCTCACACAGCTTAATTGTGGGGGAGACTGGGAAGCAGTTATAGCAGGAGTACATATTTTAAGTACAGTGCACACTTTTGCTGCCAGAGTGCCACTGCCAGTGTGACTGACCAGTGACCACTGACCACCAGTATTGTGATTGTCTGCTGACCACCAGTATATTGTGATTGTCTGCCTGAAAAAGTTAAACACTCGTCGTGTGGTGTTTTTATAAACGCATTCTGCAGACAGTGTCCAGCAGGTCCGTCATTACATAATATATACCTGTCCGGCTGCAGTACTAGTGTGATATATATATATATATATATATATATAAACCAAGAATGTTCGGCACTCCTCCACACTTAGAAACACAGCCTGCTCCGGTGCCCGACCTGGACGTACCATACATACAAATGAACCAGCTGGACGGCACTCACGGAGACTTGAATATATTCAACAGACAGACAGCTGAAGCTGGTGGATTGTCAACGTTTCAGAATTTACTTCTTTTTTCAAGACAACCAGATACAGGTACTATAACAAACATTTATACCTTACCCCAACCTCGTGCTGACTGTGCGCTCCCGCACCCGTCGTGGACCGATGACGTCACTGGCTCCCGTCGGCGCCTACGGACCGGCATCACTTGGGGGCGGGGGCCGCAACGTGCAAACCATCACCATGGTGATACACTAAAACAAAAAAATAAAAAATAAAATAGATGCATGACACCTCCGTGAAGGGGATCATTATGCAAGACCCGGTGAAGCATTGAATATAACACATAATAGAGCATTTATGCAAACGGCTGTAATTTATAGAGATCAAATATATTTGAAGATTAATGTAAATCCAATAGATAATGATGTATAGCATAAAGCTATACATCCCATAGTTAATAACATGCCGTGTGCAAATCTGCTCTAAACAAACATAAAAGAATACTGTAAATACAATTATCCTAAAAAGCTAGAAAAAGACAAAATTTCATTAAGACCATGTGGTCGAACAGTCTGAAGACAATGGATCCATCTGGACTCCCGCTGAAGCAATTGACGTCCACGATTACCACCCCTGATGTTGGGAGGTATCCAATCAATCATTTTATATTTAATGGTGGCTAGACTATGCTGGCATTCCTTGAAATGTCTAGCCACCGGTTGTTCCGACCCTTTGCCGTCCAATGCTGCTCGTATCGCAGAACGGTGTAGGGCTATTCTCTCCTTAAATTGCCTAGTTGTTTTGCCCACATAGAATTTTCCACATGGGCAACGGATATAATAGACAACATAACGACTTGTACATGTTAAGGGAAACTTTATCTTGAACATCTTCCCAGATCGTGGATGTCTAAATGTATCTCCAACCTCTAGTGCACTACAAGTAGTGCATCCTAAGCACCTGAAATTACCAGGTTTACGAGACAGAAAATGAGTGGGTTTAACTGGGGTAAAGTGGGTGATATCGTTGTGTACCACTATATCTTTCAAATTCCTACCCCGTCTATATGAGGGGAGAATGGATTGTTTTCTCATCATGGGTAAGGCCTTGTCCTCGGAGATAATCGGCCAGATCGTCCTAGCTTTCTTCATGAGTTCGGAACTGCTGGTGGAATAATCTTGTGTCCAAATAATTTTGTTCTGCACCGGATCTTTAGAGTGTTTCAATAACATTTGTTGTCTCAACAAGTGTTCTTATGATTTAATCTTGTTGGCGATAGAGGAGTCCAGAAAGGAACTTAATCTGACCAAAGAAAAAATTGCACAATTTGAACAGCAGCATCTAGAGTCCATCAAGGCTGATACTTCACAGGATTGGCTGGCTGATTTGTCCACCCAGGTCGACAAATATCGATCCGACTTGATTCAGTTTAAAATATCTAAGCGAGCAACTGTGGATCGTGACTATGCAGAGCTCAAAGTCTACAGTTGGGCGTACCATAGGGGAAGTGCCCAAGACCGTAGACCCAAATTCAGAAGCCGTAGACGCCCGGACGCCGGAACAGAAAATACTAGTGAAGGTAACTCTTCGAGTGAGGTAGAAGGAACAAGTAAGTCTACTTCAACACGTAAACCCCCTTTAGGGGTAACAACTCGGGCCAAAAATGCCCCTTCAAAAAAAGAGCAACCCGTCGCGGCGGCCAGTGGGCGAGGCGGGCAAAAAAAGACGTATGCCAAGAAAACATAGTCTTTAACTTGTCCACACGGATCCTGACTACGGATGAAATCCGTGTGTTAAATAAAGGACTTTCATACGTACCAACCAACATTTATGATTCCTTTAACAGCCAAGTAGACCTTTATCATTTCAGTCGGCGAGTGCGCCTGAAAGAATTCTTTGGTCCTGACTCTTTAAAACTCTATGAACCTACACCTGTACATAAGCCATCAGCTTTTGATCCACAATCTGCGAACCCTGCCATTAAGATCTTCACCTCCCACATGAGTCATTTTGTGGAATCCATTTCCCAAAATATAAATGAAGTTGCACATAATTTATCTACAGCTGAAAGAAAAGCACTTCACGATTTAGGGAGATATCAAGACATCGTGATCCGCTGCGCGGATAAGGGTGGAGGCATTGTAGTGCAGGATTTGGAAACGTACAAATCGGAAATATACAGACAACTATCGGAACCCTTGGTATACCAACTATTACAACAGGACCCCACTATGATTTACAAAAAGGAATTAGATGACATCCTGACTGAAGCAGTTTCCAATAATTTCATTACCAAAAGCATACAGGATAGTCTGACTCAAGAGTGGCCTAAAATTCCTGTGTTGTATACGATCCCGAAACTCCATAAGAATGCATCTTCACCACCGGGTCGCCCTATCATTTCTGCCCGCGACTCATTATATTATGGGGTTTCTCAATATTTAGACTTTTATTTACAACCTTTAGTGCAAAAAGAACACACTTTTTTGAAGGACACCACTGCGTTTCTTCTACTGTTGCAATCCCTTTCTCCATTACCTGACAGAAAATTGATGTGCACCATTGACGTCACCAGCCTCTACACTAGCATTCCGCAAAAAAGAGGTATGGAGGCGGTCCGTAGGTTTCTGGTACACAATGTCAACTACACTGGACCTGACATCAATTTTTTCATGACATTATTGGAACTCACCTTATCTAGAAATTATTTTGTCTTTGATGGAAAGTTCTATGCACAGACATCTGGCTGTGCTATGGGGTCATGTGTGGCCCCAAGCTTCGCCAACATTTTCATGTATGACATTGAAAAATGTTTATTTTTTGGTAATAATGAGATCTCAAATCAAATTTTTGCTTTTTGTCGCTACATCGACGATATTTTTATGTTATGGTCAGGGTCAGAAGAGTCATTTGTTGAGGCCATAACATACATCAATCAGTTAGATCCTGATATTAAATTCACATACACAATGAGTTTTACTGACATACATTTTTTGGATGTGGCAGTTCATCAGGATGATGGCAATTATTTACACACTTCTGTGTACTTCAAGGACACTGACCGAAATACAGCATTGCATGCGGATAGTCATCACCCGCCGTCGATGAAATGGGGCTTGCCCTATGGGCAATTTCTCAGAATTTTTCGCATCTGCAGCAGTAGGACAGATGCTGAAGTTCAGATTGATTTGATGATGATTAAATTTCTACAACGGGGTTATCATCTTAAGTTATTGAAAGAAGCAAAAAGTAAAGTGTTGGCCTTAGATAGACAACAAATGTTATTGAAACACTCTAAAGATCCGGTGCAGAACAAAATTATTTGGACACAAGATTATTCCACCAGCAGTTCCGAACTCATGAAGAAAGCTAGGACGATCTGGCCGATTATCTCCGAGGACAAGGCCTTACCCATGATGAGAAAACAATCCATTCTCCCCTCATATAGACGGGGTAGGAATTTGAAAGATATAGTGGTACACAACGATATCACCCACTTTACCCCAGTTAAACCCACTCATTTTCTGTCTCGTAAACCTGGTAATTTCAGGTGCTTAGGATGCACTACTTGTAGTGCACTAGAGGTTGGAGATACATTTAGACATCCACGATCTGGGAAGATGTTCAAGATAAAGTTTCCCTTAACATGTACAAGTCGTTATGTTGTCTATTATATCCGTTGCCCATGTGGAAAATTCTATGTGGGCAAAACAACTAGGCAATTTAAGGAGAGAATAGCCCTACACCGTTCTGCGATACGAGCAGCATTGGACGGCAAAGGGTCGGAACAACCGGTGGCTAGACATTTCAAGGAATGCCAGCATAGTCTAGCCACCATTAAATATAAAATGATTGATTGGATACCTCCCAACATCAGGGGTGGTAATCGTGGACGTCAATTGCTTCAGCGGGAGTCCAGATGGATCCATTGTCTTCAGACTGTTCGACCACATGGTCTTAATGAAATTTTGTCTTTTTCTAGCTTTTTAGGATAATTGTATTTACAGTATTCTTTTATGTTTGTTTAGAGCAGATTTGCACACGGCATGTTATTAACTATGGGATGTATAGCTTTATGCTATACATCATTATCTATTGGATTTACATTAATCTTCAAATATATTTGATCTCTATAAATTACAGCCGTTTGCATAAATGCTCTATTATGTGTTATATTCAATGCTTCACCGGGTCTTGCATAATGATCCCCTTCACGGAGGTGTCATGCATCTATTTTATTTTTTATTGTTTTGTTTTAGTGTATCACCATGGTGATGGTTTGCACGTTGCGGCCCCCGCCCCCAAGTGATGCCGGTCCGTAGGCGCCGACGGGAGCCAGTGACGTCATCGGTCCACGACGGGTGCGGGAGCGCACAGTCAGCACGAGGTTGGGGTAAGGTATAAATGTTTGTTATAGTACCTGTATCTGGTTGTCTTGAAAAAAGAAGTAAATTCTGAAACGTTGACAATCCACCAGCTTCAGCTGTCTGTCTGTTGAATATATTCAAGTCTCCGTGAGTGCCGTCCAGCTGGTTCATTTGTATATATATATATATATATATTTTAATTTTATCTCATTATCATCCAGTCTATATTAGCAGCAGACACAGTACGGTAGTCCACGGCTGTAGCTACCTCTGTGTCGGCAGTCGCTCGTCCATCCATAATTGTATACCACCTACCCGTGGTTTATTTTTTTTTTCTATCTTCTTGATACTAGAAGCTTACTTTAGGAGTCTGCAGTGCTGACAGACAGTGTCCAGCAGGTCCGTCATTACATAATATATACCTGTCCGGCTGCAGTACTAGTGTGATATATATATTTTAATTTTATCTCATTATCATCCAGTCTATATTAGCAGCAGACACAGTACGGTAGTCCACGGCTGTAGCTACCTCTGTGTCGGCAGTCGCTCGTCCATCCATAATTGTATACCACCTACCAGTGGTTTATTTTTTTTTTCTATCTTCTTGATACTAGTAGCTTACTTTAGGAGTCTGCAGTGCTGAGTCTGACAGACAGTGTCCAGCAGGTCCGTCATTACATAATATATACCTGTCCAGCTGCAGTACTAGTGTGATATATATATATATTTTCATTTTATCTCATTATCATCCAGTCTATATTAGCAGCAGACACAGTACGGTAGTCCACGGCTGTAGCTACCTCTGTGTCGGCAGTCGCTCGTCCATCCATAATTGTATACCACCTACCCGTGGTTTATTTTTTTTTTTCTATCTTCTTGATACTAGTAGCTTACTTTAGGAGTCTGCAGTGCTGAGTCTGACAGACAGTGTCCAGCAGGTCCGTCATTACATAATATATACCTGTCCGGCTGCAGTACTAGTGTGATATATATATATATATATTAATTTTATCTCATTATCATCCAGTCTATATTAGCAGCAGACACAGTACGGTAGTCCACGGCTGTAGCTACCTCTGTGTCGGCAGTCGCTCGTCCATCCATAATTGTATACCACCTACCCGTGGTTTATTTATTTTTTTCTATCTTCTTGATACTAGTAGCTTACTTTAGGAGTCTGCAGTGCTGACAGACAGTGTCCAGCAGGTCCGTCATTACATAATATATACCTATCCGGCTGCAGTACTAGTGTGATATATATATATATATATTAATTTTATCTCATTATCATCCAGTCTATATTAGCAGCAGACACAGTACGGTAGTCCACGGCTGTAGCTACCTCTGTGTCGGCAGTCGCTCGTCCATCCATAAGTATACTAGTATCCATCCATCTCCATTGTTTACCTGAGGTGCCTTTTAGTTGTGCCTATTAAAATATGGAGAACAAAAATGTTGAGGTTCCAAAATTAGGGAAAGATCAAGATCGACTTCCACCTCGTGCTGAAGCTGCTGCCACTAGTCATGGCCGAGACGATGAAATGCCAGCAACGTCGTCTGCCAAGGCCGATGCCCAATGTCATAGTACAGAGCATGTAAAATCCAAAACACCAAATATCAGTAAAAAAAGGACTCAAAAATCTAAAATAAAATTGTCGGAGGAGAAGCGTAAACTTGCCAATTTGCCATTTACCACACGGAGTGGCAAGGAATGGCTGAGGCCCTGGCCTATGTTCATGGCTAGTGGTTCAGCTTCACATGAGGATGGAAGCACTCAGCCTCTCGCTAGAAAAATTAAAAGACTCAAGCTGGCAAAAGCACAGCAAAGAACTGTGCGTTCTTCGAAATCACAAATCCACAAGGAGAGTCCAATTGTGTCGTTTGCGATGCCTGACCTTCCCAACACTGGACGTGAAGAGCATGCGCCTTCCACCATTTGCACGCCCCCTGCAAGTGCTGGAAGGAGCACCCGCAGTCCAGTTCCTGATAGTCAGATTGAAGATGTCAGTGTTGAAGTACACCAGGATGAGGAGGATATGGGTGTTGCTGGCGCTGGGGAGGAAATTGACCAGGAGGATTCTGATGGTGAGGTGGTTTGTTTAAGTCAGGCAGCCGGGGAGACACCTGTTGTCCGTGGGAGGAATATGGCCGTTGACATGCCTGGTGAAAATACCAAAAAAATCAGCTCTTCGGTGTGGAAGTATTTCAACAGAAATGCGGACAACATTTGTCAAGCCGTGTGTTGCCTTTGTCAAGCTGTAATAAGTAGGGGTAAGGACGTTAACCACCTCGGAACATCCTCCCTTATACGTCACCTGCAGCGCATTCATAATAAGTCAGTGACAAGTTCAAAAACTTTGGGCGACAGCGGAAGCAGTCCACTGACCAGTAAATCCCTTCCTCTTGTAACCAAGCTCACGCAAACCACCCCACCAACTCCCTCAGTGTCAATTTCCTCCTACCCCAGGAATGCCAATAGTCCTGCAGGCCATGTCACTGGCAATTCTGACGAGTCCTCTCCTGCCTGGGATTCCTCCGATGCATCCTTGCGTGTAACGCCTACTGCTGCTGGCGCTGCTGTTGTTGCTGCTGGGAGTCGATGGTCATCCCAGAGGGGAAGTCGTAAGCCCACTTTTACTACTTCCAGTAAGCAATTGACTGTCCAACAGTCCTTTGCGAGGAAGATGAAATATCACAGCAGTCATCCTGTTGCAAAGCGGATAACTGAGGCCTTGACAACTATGTTGGTGTTAGACGTGCGTCCGGTATCCGCCGTTAGTTCACAGGGAACTAGACAATTTCTTGAGGTAGTGTGCCCCCGTTACCAAATACCATCTAGGTTCCACTTCTCTAGGCAGGCGATACCGAGAATGTACACGGACGTCAGAAAAAGACTCACCAGTGTCCTAAAAAATGCAGTTGTACCCAATGTCCACTTAACCACGGACATGTGGACAAGTGGAGCAGGGCAGGGTCAGGACTATATGACTGTGACAGCCCACTGGGTAGATGTATGGACTCCCGCCGCAAGAACAGCAGCGGCGGCACCAGTAGCAGCATCTCGCAAACGCCAACTCTTTCCTAGGCAGGCTACGCTTTGTATCACCGGTTTCCAGAATACGCACACAGCTGAAAACCTCTTACGGCAACTGAGGAAGATCATCGCGGAATGGCTTACCCCAATTGGACTCTCCTGTGGATTTGTGGCATCGGACAACGCCAGCAATATTGTGTGTGCATTAAATATGGGCAAATTCCAGCACGTCCCATGTTTTGCACATACCTTGAATTTGGTGGTGCAGAATTTTTTAAAAAACGACAGGGGCGTGCAAGAGATGCTGTCGGTGGCCAGAAGAATTGCGGGACACTTTCGGCGTACAGGCACCACGTACAGAAGACTGGAGCAACACCAAAAACGCCTGAACCTGCCCTGCCATCATCTGAAGCAAGAAGTGGTAACGAGGTGGAATTCAACCCTATATATGCTTCAGAGGTTGGAGGAGCAGCAAAAGGCCATTCAAGCCTATACAATTCAGCACGATATAGGAGGTGGAATGCACCTGTCTCAAGCGCAGTGGAGAATGATTTCAACGTTGTGCAAGGTTCTGCTGCCCTTTGAACTTGCCACACGTGAAGTCAGTTCAGACACTGCCAGCCTGAGTCAGGTCATTCCCCTCATCAGGCTTTTGCAGAAGAAGCTGGAGACATTGAAGGAGGAGCTAACACGGAGCGATTCCGCTAGGCATGTGGGACTTGTGGATGGAGCCCTTAATTCGCTTAACAAGGATTCACGGGTGGTCAATCTGTTGAAAGCAGATCACTACATTTTGGCCACCGTGCTCGATCCTAGATTTAAAACCTACCTTGGATCTCTCTTTCCGGCAGACACAAGTCTGCTGGGGTTCAAAGACCTGCTGGTGAGAAAATTGTCAAGTCAAGCGGAACGCGACCTGTCAACATCTCCTCCTTCACATTCTCCCGCAACTGGGGGTGCGAGGAAAAGGCTCAGAATTCCGAGCCCACCCGCTGGCGGTGATGCAGGGCAGTCTGGAGCGACTGCTGATGCTGACATCTGGTCCGGACTGAAGGACCTGACAACGATTACGGACATGTCGTCTACTGTCACTGCATATGATTCTCTCCCCATTGAAAGAATGGTGGAGGATTATATGAGTGATCGCATCCAAGTAGGCACGTCAGACAGTCCGTACTTATACTGGCAGGAAAAAGAGGCAATTTGGAGGCCCTTGCACAAACTGGCTTTATTCTACCTAAGTTGCCCTCCCACAAGTGTGTACTCCGAAAGAGTGTTTAGTGCCGCCGCTCACCTTGTCAGCAATCGGCGTACGAGGTTACTTCCAGAAAATGTGGAGAAGATGATGTTCATTAAAATGAATTATAATCAATTCCTCTGTGGAGACATTGACCAGCAGCAATTGCCTCCACAAAGTACACAGGGAGCTGAGATGGTGGATTCCAGTGGGGACGAATTGATAATCTGTGAGGAGGGGGATGTACACGGTGATATATCGGAGGATGATGATGAGGTGGACATCTTGCCTCTGTAGAGCCAGTTTGTGCAAGGAGAGATTAATTGCTTCTTTTTTGGTGGGGGTCCAAACCAACCCGTCATTTCAGTCACAGTCGTGTGGCAGACCCTGTCCAACCATGGGTTGGTTAAAGTGTGCATGTTCTGTTTATACAACATAAGGGTGGGTGGGAGGGCCCAAGGACAATTCCATCTTGCACCTCTTTTTTCTTTAATTTTTCTTTGCGTCATGTGCTGTTTGGGGAGTGTTTTTTGGAAGGGCCATCCTGCGTGACACTGCAGTGCCACTCCTAGATGGGCCAGGTGTTTGTGTCGGCCACTAGGGTCGCTTATCTTACTCACACAGCTACCTCATTGCGCCTCTTTTTTTCTTTGCGTCATGTGCTGTTTGGGGAGTGTTTTTTGGAAGGGCCATCCTGCGTGACACTGCAGTGCCACTCCTAGATGGGCCAGGTGTTTGTGTCGGCCACTAGGGTCGCTTAGCTTACTCACACAGCTACCTCATTGCGCCTCTTTTTTTCTTTGCGTCATGTGCTGTTTGGGGTGTGTTTTTTGGAAGGGCCATCCTGCGTGACACTGCAGTGACACTCCTAGATGGGCCAGGTGTTTGAGTCGGCCACTAGGGTCGCTTAGCTTACTCACACAGCTACCTCATTGCGCCTCTTTTTTTCTTTGCGTCATGTGCTGTTTGGGGAGTGTTTTTTGGAAGGGCCATCCTGCGTGACACTGCAGTGCCACTCCTAGATGGGCCAGGTGTTTGTGTCGGCCACTAGGGTCGCTTAGCTTACTCACACAGCTACCTCATTGCGCCTCTTTTTTTCTTTGCGTCATGTGCTGTTTGGGGAGTGTTTTTTGGAAGGGCCATCCTGCGTGACACTGCAGTGCCACTCCTAGATGGGCCAGGTGTTTGTGTCGGCCACTAGGGTCGCTTATCTTACTCACACAGCTACCTCATTGCGCCTCTTTTTTTCTTTGCGTCATGTGCTGTTTGGGGAGTGTTTTTTGGAAGGGCCATCCTGCGTGACACTGCAGTGCCACTCCTAGATGGGCCAGGTGTTTGTGTCGGCCACTAGGGTCGCTTAGCTTACTCACACAGCTACCTCATTGCGCCTCTTTTTTTCTTTGCGTCATGTGCTGTTTGGGGTGTGTTTTTTGGAAGGGCCATCCTGCGTGACACTGCAGTGACACTCCTAGATGGGCCCGGTGTTTGAGTCGGCCACTAGGGTCGCTTAGCTTACTCACACAGCTACCTCATTGCGCCTCTTTTTTTCTTTGCGTCATGTGCTGTTTGGGGAGTGTTTTTTGGAAGGGCCATCCTGCGTGACACTGCAGTGCCACTCCTAGATGGGCCAGGTGTTTGTGTCGGCCACTAGGGTCGCTTAGCTTACTCACACAGCTACCTCATTGCGCCTCTTTTTTTCTTTGCGTCATGTGCTGTTTGGGGAGTGTTTTTTGGAAGGGCCATCCTGCGTGACACTGCAGTGCCACTCCTAGATGGGCCAGGTGTTTGTGTCGGCCACTAGGGTCGCTTATCTTACTCACACAGCTACCTCATTGCGCCTCTTTTTTTCTTTGCGTCATGTGCTGTTTGGGGAGTGTTTTTTGGAAGGGCCATCCTGCGTGACACTGCAGTGCCACTCCTAGATGGGCCAGGTGTTTGTGTCGGCCACTAGGGTCGCTTAGCTTACTCACACAGCTACCTCATTGCGCCTCTTTTTTTCTTTGCATCATGTGCTGTTTGGGGAGTGTTTTTTGGAAGGGCCATCCTGCGTGACACTGCAGTGCCACTCCTAGATGGGCCAGGTGTTTGTGTCGGCCACTAGGGTCGCTTAGCTTAGTCATCCAGCGACCTCGGTGCAAATTTTAGGACTAAAAATAATATTGTGAGGTGTGAGGTGTTCAGAATAGACTGAAAATGAGTGGAAATTATGGTTTTTGAGGTTAATAATACTTTGGGATCAAAATGACCCCCAAATTCTATGATTTAAGCTGTTTTTTAGTGTTTTTTGAAAAAAACACCCGAATCCAAAACACACCCGAATCCGACAAAAAAAATTCGGTGAGGTTTTGCCAAAACGCGGTCGAACCCAAAACACGGCCGCGGAACCGAACCCAAAACCAAAACACAAAACCCGAAAAATTTCAAGTGCACATCTCTAGTATACACACGGAGCAATGTGTGCTTCATTTCTAAGCAGCTTAGAAGCAGTACTCACTACGTGTGTACCCCCCTTAACTCAGTACAATTCTATTCAGATACATAGCCTAAAGGCAGCTCTTACTAGCAACACTTGTATCTAATTACTGCTACAATGGGGGTCATTCCGAGTTGATCGCTCGCTAGCTATTTTTTGCAGCGCTGCGATCAGATAGCCGCCGCCTATAGGGGAGTGTATTTTTGCTTTGCAAGTGTGCGAACACTTGTGCAGTTGAGCGGTACAAAAACAGTTTGTGCAGTTTCTGAGTAGGTATGAACTTACCCAACCGCTGCGATCACTTCAGCCTGTCTGGTCCCGGAATTGACGTCAGACACCCGCCCTGCAAACGCTTGGACACGCCTGCATTTTTCCAACCACTCCCTGAAAACGGTCAGTTGACACCCATAAACGCCTTATTCCTGTCAATCTTCTTGCGATTGGCTGTGCGAATGGATTCTTCATTAAATCCATGGCCCAGCACCGATCCGCTTTGTACCTGTACGACGCGCCTGCGCATTGCAGTGCATACGCATGCACAGTTTTGCAGAGTTTTGACCTGATCGCAGTGCTGCAAAAAATAGCTAGCGAGCAATGAGGTCGGAATGAACCCCTTGTTCCTATAACCCTCATAGACACAAGTATTTGCTAAACTCAGATCCTGCACTTTGACTATATTCTTATACTGTACATCTGTAAGAGTTATTTTCAGCAAGATATTTCCATCATTACACTAGGTTTCTATAGAGAATTTGTTATTATTTAGTTATATATGCTTTTAATAAACAATTATGTATAATTATATATGGTACTAATTGTTACATGAAACATGTAACATGTTTTACATAGTGCATTTTATTTATAGTGTAATGTGCATTGAGCAGCCACCTCTTTCATGTTCCTGTAGGCTAAAAAATTGCTGCTGCATGGGCATGTGCATACAAATTGGAATCAGACCCCATGTTTGTGTAGCGTACTAATAACTTTTTTCCACTGAAGTCCTGGGTGTGACCCGAGATTTGGAACATATTTCCAAAATATGGATCATATTTCCAAAACAGATTTCCAGCATAGTCATTTAAGAAAAGTAATTTATTCATCTTTACTCACATAGGCCAGTATTCAATTATCCGCAAAGAAACATTGAGTCTGTCAGTGGAACCTGTGTGTTTTTGGTAGAAACAGCCCTGTTTGCGGCCGAAAATCGGGCTGTTTTGGGGGATTTTGCTTTGCCTGCCTGAGGCAGGAAAAACAAAATCCCTGATAAACTGCGGCTCGCGCTGACCCCCGACGACGCAATTACTCGTGATCAGTGATTACGGGTAATTGAATACCGGCTATAGAGTCAAAGGAGCATTGTTGTTGATACTTCTGGGGAGTAAAAAGCAGCAGAAGCTATGAAGTTGAACTAAGCATTCATAGAGGTCTTGCCTTAATTAAAAATGTTGTTTACAAAGGAGGATCCTATTGCCCCCACCAGGGGCGGAGCCAGAACTTTGTGGGCCCGATAGCAACATTTTGAAGGGGACCCCATCCCAATGCTTCTAGAGAGACACTTCTCTGCAGCAGTTGTTAATTTTATGCCCTATAATAGTGCCCTAGTTCAGTTTCTGAACCATGGTAGAACTTTCTTTAATGTTATGCCCCATAGTAGTGCCCTAGTTTCTTTTATGAATTGCAGTAGTGCTAAGTTCACCATATGTCACATTTCAGAGCTGCCAGTACACATTATGCCGCACAGTACCCCCAATTCACATTATGATATACAGTGCTCCCCGTTCATATTGTGCCTCATTACAGTGCCCCGGTTCATATTATATAACAATAAAATGCCCTCCAGTTAATTTTATACCACACTACAATGAGCAGATCCAGGGGCATACCTAGATATATTGCAGGACCCAAGGAAAAAGTTTGGAAGCACCCCTACGTACCACCCAATGGTGATAAATGTATATAACACATGTAACTGTGACAGGGAAGGTGGGCCCCTCTCAGCTCTGGGACCCATAGCAGCGGCACTGTCTGCACCTATGGTAGCTACACCCATGGCCTCCACAATGGGACACAGTGAGTTGGAAATCTTAAATTTACCACAACTTATACCCCTTTTCCACTGCCACAATAACCCAGCTAAGGGTGCAGTGTAAATGGGTGACCCGGTTATCCGACCTGGGTTATGCTTAGAACCTGCTGATTGGCTGTGTGCGCAGAGGTCCTCCTCTAGGGAGTGTCTGTGATACCCCTTTCACACAGCACAAATAACGCTGTATCGACCCGGTATATTGCCGGGGTCGACGCGGGTCACTATGCGGTATGAAAGGGGTCACTCCTGAATTCCCGGATCGACTGAGCCGGTATTTCAACCCGGGAATAAAGTAGGGTTGTTCCCGGGTCAGTTGCAGTATGAACGGGTTGCCGGGTCAATGCGACCCGGGACCCGTTCACAGTATAGGGAGAGGCGGCGTGGAGACGATATCATCTCCCAGCGTCGCCTCTGCACCCACCCCTGATGACGCCTCTGTCCCCTTCCTCGATGGCAACCCGAGTGCGACCCAGCATTGTGACGTGAAAGCAGTACTAGTGACCTGCAGGGCAGACACTGATTTAGTGTAAACAGGACTGATTCAGGAATAACCTGGATCCAAGGTGCAGTATAAACGGCGTCTGACCCAGGTCTAACCTGGGTTGGAACCGTGTCCGGAAATGTGGAAAAGTGGTATAAGCCTCATTGTTTTTACCACTTGCATTTCCACTGCCATAATAACCCAGTTATTGCCGCGTTAACCTGAGACACAGCTCAGTGGAAAAGGGTCCTTGTAAAAACAGTGACCTGGGAATCTGACCTGGAAGCTATCAGGGTCGGACCGGGAAGGACCCTAGTACCAGGGTAGTGTAAACGGGTGACCCGGATCTTCCAACCCAGTTCCAGTTGAAAGCTTGTGTTATTTATTTTAGTTACATATGTTTTATGCAGTATATGTGTGTATATATATATATATATATATATATATATATATATATGTAACCCTGATTTAGGGTTTAAACAACACTTATACTGAGGTAGTTATAATATGGTGATTAAAATGGAGTATAAGCATATATATTATTCATATAAAAGTTAATGGATGTTGTAATACTGTATGCATGTTTTGAGGTAAATAATACAGTTCACATATATGTAATTGTATGTACATTGAGTGGGCGGGGCATCACCTCAGAGTGGGTCATGTGACTACTAGAGAGGGGTGGAGAGGTGCTGTGAGTGTAGCTGGGGGAGAGACTGCATATCCCTTGGTGAGAGGACAGAGTTTTTTGCTGCTCCGGCCGTCGCCCGCATTAGAGCTGAGCGGTATACATTGCGGCGGCCGGAGGGGGCTTAGTGTGTGTAGCCAGAACAGGGCTTCCTTACTGTAAAGGTGGTGACAGCAGCACAGGCTTGCCTACCCTCCCGCATTTAGCGGGAGGCTCCCGTTTTTTAATAAAGCTTCCCGCTGCCCCGCAAACTCTGCTTGTCCTCCCGGATTTTGCGGTCTCACCGTGAAAAATCCGCACTGCGCATGCGTGAGCGCGAAAATGTCAGAGGGTGACATGATGTCATGACGCTTGACATCATGTTACCTAAACGCTGGCCACCGAGGGTTGTCAGTAGCGGTGGCCGTTCTGCAGAGAGAGCCGGGGGCGGGGCAGTCTGTGGAGGAGGAGACAACAGCAGCGGCGGGGTCTGGCTCAGCATGTAGCAGAAGGCAGTAAGAGGAAGGATGTCCCCGCCTCCCTCAAGGAAGTTCCCTGGAGCCCTGCACCGGAGCCCTGACATTCCCCAGTGGGTAAGGACAGGAGGGGGGTGTCTGTACTTACCAGGACAGCCTTTCCTTCGGCTGCCAGAGCAGGGACAGCATCCAGGCTTCCTCCGTGCAGCCCCAGGAATCAGGACCTCATAGGTGCAGTGCTGTGTCTGCTCTTCTCTCACATTCCGGCTTGTAGCCCCACCCCCTCCAGCTCCAAGGCGTTCAGAGCTGGACTCAGGCAGAGAGAGGGTAAGGGGACTGGGGCAGGGGTATATATGTGCCAGGGAGCTTAGGTTACTGGGTGCCAGGCTGGGTCATATGGGTGTGAGGGAGGTTGCTAGGTGCAGTACTGGGGCATATTGGTTTAAGGGAGATTGCTGGGTGCAGGGCTGGGGCATAATGGGTGTGAGGGAGGTTAGTGGGTGCAGGGATGGGTCATGTGCGTGAGGGAGGCTGCTGGGTCAGACTTGCCTATCCTCCCAAACTGAAGTGCAGCTCCTGGATTCCACAGTGTGCCCCCCCCTCCCCCCAAAGAATATGCATTGAGCATCCGCGAGTACAGAATTAACTGGGGCAGGGCTGGTAGGACTGTGGGAAGGAACGCAGCATGTGGGCCCTCTCCTGTAATAATCACTCACCATGCTTTCCAGATAGCGCACCAGCAGCTATAGAGACTCCGCAGCTTGGAGGAGCCTGTCCTTCTGATCTGGAACCAGAAGCTCCTCGAGCCACCAGTCCCCAACTGCATCCACTGTGACAGCATGCCCAGCACAACAGTCACACGTAGCAGAGCCACAGCGGTCCCATTATCCAACAGGGCAGGCTCTGTTTGCAGAGTGGCTCGTTTCCTTAGGCTTTCGCTTTCTCCCCTCACAGCTGCAAACTTCCCCCTTCCCTATCTGCGGCACCTCCGACCCCATCTCCCCCACACAGATTCCCCACCTGTTCGCTCTCTCCTTACATCCACCACCCCCATGCACAGCGCCCCTAACCCCCCTCCCCACACAGGTTCCCCTCTGCTGCTCACTCTCTCCACACAACCCCCCATCTCATCCACGGTCCCCCTGACCCCTCCCCCCACACAAGTTCCTCACTCCTGCTCACTTTCTCATCACATCCCCCTCCACGGCACCCCAACCCCCTCTCCACCCCACCCCACACAGGTTCCCTTCTCCTGCTCACTTTCTCCTCACATCCCCCCCTCCCATTCACAGCACCACCAACGCCCCCTCCCCTCCTCACACAGGTTCTCCTCTCATGCTCTCTGTCTCTACTCACATCCCCCTCCCCCATCCACGACACCCCCAATGCCCCCTCCCCTCCCCACACAGGTTCCCCTCTCATGCTCTCTCTCTCTCTCTCTCCTCACAGGGTCCCGACTCCGGCGGTGTCAATTAGGTGAGGGCTGCTGGCTGGAGTGTGGAAGCAGTACACTCTTCATTGCTGTCTCCTCTCCCAGCACGTGACTCCAGCATGGGCGTGACCTGGCTGCTGAAGTCTGACGCCGGCAACTCCCCTCAGCCACCTCCGTGCTGCCTGGTTAGTGTTCTCAGCTGCAGGACCTGATTCCTGTTGGAGTTGGGGGGGTTTGAAAGAAGATCTGCCTTCAGATCTCTCTCTGTCTGACACCCCCCTCTCTCTCTATCCCTGACACCCTCTCTCTCTTCCCTCTCTATCCCTGTCACCCTCTCTCTATTCCCCCTCTCTTTACCTCTGACACGTCTCTATCTCTCACCCCCCTTTCTCTCTTCCCTCTCTATCCCTGACACCCTCTCTCTCACACCACATTCTCTCTCTTTACTCTCTCTATTCCCTCTATCCCTGACACCCTCTCTCTCTACCTCTGACACCGTCTCTATCTCTCACCCCCCTTTCTCTCTTCCCTCTCTATCCCTGACACCCTCTCTCACACCACATTCTCTCTCTTCACTCTCTTTCCCTCTATCCCTGACACCATCTCTCACCCCCTCTCTCTCTATTCCTGTCACCCTCTCTGCCTCGGTCTCTTTATCCCTGACAACGTCTCTCTCATCCCTTTTTCTCTGACGTCCTAGTGGATGCTGGGGACTCCGTAAGGACCATGGGGAATAGCGGCTCCGCAGGAGACTGGGCACAGCTAAGAAAGATTTAGGACTACCTGGTGTGCACTGGCTTCTCCCACTATGACCCTCCTCCAGACCTCAGTTAGAATCCTGTGCCCGGCTGAGCTGGATGCACACTAGAGGCTCTCCTGAGCTCCTAGAGAGAAAGTATATTTTAGGTTTTTTATTTTATAGTGAGATCTGCTGGCAACAGACTCACTGCAGCGAGGGACTAAGGGGAGAAGAAGCGAACCTACCTAACTGGTGGTAGCTTGGGCTTCTTAGGCTACTGGACACCATTAGCTCCAGAGGGATCGACCGCATGGAACCGGCCATTGATGTTCGGTCCCAGAGCCGCGCCGCCGGCCCCCTTACAGAGCCAGAAGCAAGAAGAGTCCGGAAAATCGGCGGCAGAAGACATCAGTCTTCACCAAGGTAGCGCACAGCACTGCAGCTGTGCGCCATTGCTCCTCATACACACTTCACACTCCGGTCACTGAGGGTGCAGGGCGCTGAGAGGGGGCGCCCTGAGCAGCAATAAAAACACCTTGGCTGGCAAATATATCACAATATATAGCCCCAGAGGCTATATATGTGATAAATACCCCTGCCAGAATCCATAAAAAAGCGGGAGAAAAGTCCACGAAAAAGGGGCGGAGCTATCTCCCTTAGCACACTGGCGCCATTTTCTCTTCACAGTGCAGCTGGAAGACAGCTCCCCTGGCTCTCCCCTGTAGTTTTCAGGCTCAAAGGGTTAAAAAGAGAGGGGGGGCACTAAATTTAGGCGCAATATTGTTTATACAAGCAGCTATTGGGGGAAAAATCACTCAGTTATAGTGTTAATCCCTGCATTATCTAGCGCTCTGGTGTGTGCTGGCATACTCTCTCTCTGTCTCCCCAAAGGACTTTGTGGGGTCCTGTCCTCAGTCAGAGCATTCCCTGTGTGTGTGCTGTGTGTCGGTACGGCTGTGTCGACATGTGGGATGAGGAAGGTTACGTGGAGGTGGAGCAGAGGCCGATAAATGGGATGTCGTCCCCTGTGGGGCCGACACCAGAGTGGATGGATAGGTGAAAGGTATTAACCGACAATGTCAACTCCTTACAAGGCTGGATGACGTAAAACAGCTGTGGGACAGCCGGCTTCTCAGCCCGCGCCTGCCCAGGCGTCTCAAAGGCCATCAGGGGCTCAAAAAAGCGCCCGTTACCTCAGATGGCAGACACAGATGTCGACACGGAGTCTGACTCCAGTGTCGACGAGGTTGAGACATATACACAATCCACTAGGAACATCCGTTACATGATCTCGGCAATGAAAAATGTGTTACGCATTTCTGACATGAACCCAAGTACCACATAAAAGGGGTTTTATTTTTGGGGAGAAAAAGCAGCCAGTGTTTTGTTCCCCCATCAGATGAATGAATGAATGAAGTGTGTAAAGTAGCGTGGGTTCCCCCAATAAGAAACTGGTAATTTCTAAAAAGTTACTGATGGCGTACCCTTTCCCGCCAGAGGATAGGTCACGTTGGGAGATATCCCTTAGGGTGGATAAGGCGCTCACACGTTTGTCAAAAAAGGTGGCACTGCCGTCTTAGGATACGGTCACCTTGAAGGAGCCTGCTGATAAAAAGCAGGAGGCTATCCTGAAGTCTGTATATACACACTCAGGTTATATACTGAGACCTGCAATTGCCTCAGCATAAACTCTAAGACAGGGATAATAGTTTGCTAACATAGAGCATATTAAAGACGTCGTCTTATATATAAAGGATGCACAGAGGGATATTTGCCGGCTGGCATCCAGAATTAATGCAATGTCCATTCTGCCAGGAGGGTATTAGAAACCCGGCAGTGGACAGGTGATGCTGCCTATAAAAGGCACATGGAGATTCTGCCTTATAAGGATGAGGAATTGTTTGGGGATGGTCTCTGGGACCTCGTATCCACAGCAACAGCTGGGAAGAAATTTTTTTTACCTCAGGTTTCCTCACAGCCTAAGAAAGCACCGTATTTTCAGGTACAGTCCTTTCGGCTTCAGAAAGCAAGCGGGTCAAAGGCGCTTCCTTTCTGCACAGAGACAAGGGAAGAAGGAAAAAGCTGCACCAGCAGCCAGTTCCCACGATCAAAAATCTTCCCCCGCTTCCTCTGAGTCCACCGCATGACGTTGGGGCTCCACAGGTGGAGACAGGTGCGGTAGGGGCGCGTCTCGGGAACTTCAGGGACCAGTGGGTTTGCCCACAGGTGGATCCCTAGGTTCTGCAAATAGTATCACAGGGATACAGGCTGGAGTTCGAGGCGACTCCCCCTCGCCGTTACCTCACATCAGCCTTGCCTGCTGCCCTCGGAGAAAGGTAGTACTGGCGGCAATTCACAAGCTGTACTTCCAGCAGGTGAAATCAAGGTACCCCTCCTTCAACAAGGCCGGGGTTACTATTCCAAAATGTTGTGGTACCGAAACCAGACGGTTCGGTGAGACCCATTCTAAAATTGAAAGCTTTGAACACTTATATACGAAGGTTCAAGTTCGAAATGGAATCGCTCAGGGCGATTATTGCAAGCCTGGAGAATTTCATGGTATCACTGGACATCAAGGATGCTTACCTGCATGTCCCTATTTACCCTCTTCACCAGGAGTACCTCAAAATTGTGGTACAGGATTGTCATTACCAATTCCAGACGTTGCCGTTGGTCTGTCCCCGGCACCGAGGTATTTACCAAGGTAATGGCCGAAAAAATTATCCCGTACTTGGACGATCTCCTTATAAAGGCGAGGTCCAGGGAGCAGTTGTTCGGCGGAGTAGCACTATCTCGGGAAGTGCTACAACAGCACGGCTGGATTCTGAATATTCCAAAGTCGCAGCTGGTTCCTACGACGCGTCTACTGTTCCTGAGTATGGTTCTGGACACAGAACAGGATAAAAAGGGTTTCTCCCGGAGGAGAAGTCCAAGGAGTTGTCGTCTCTAGACAGAGACCTCCTAATACGTATACAGGTGTCGGTGCATCAATGCACGCGAGCCCTGGGAAGGATGGTAGCTTCTTACGAAGAAATTCCATTCGCCAGGTCCCATGCAAGGATTTTCCAGTGGGATCTGTTGGACATGTGGTCCGGGTCGCATCTTCAGATGCATCGGCGGATAACCCTGTCTCCAAGGGCCAGGGTGTCGCTGTTGTGGTGGCTACAGAGTGCTCATCTTCTAGGGGGCCGCAGATTCGGCATACAGGACTGGGTCCTGGTGACCACGGATGCCAGCCTTCGAGGCTGGGGGGCAGTCACTCAGGGAAGAAACTTCCAAGGCTATGGAAAAGTCAGGAGACTTCCCTACACATAAATATTCTGGAACTAAGGGCCATTTACAATGCCCTAAGTCAGGCTAGACCCCTGCTTCAACACCGGCCGGTGCTGATCCAGTCAGACAACATCACGGCGATCGCTCATGTAAACGACAGGGCGGCACAAGAAGCAGGATGGCGATGGCAGAAGCCACAAGGATTCTCCGATGGGCGGAAAATCATGTGTGAGCACTGTCAACAGTGTTCATTCCCGGAGTGGACAACTGAGAAGTAGACTTTCTCAGAAGACACGACCTCCACCCGGGAGAGTGGGGACTTCATCCAGAAGTCTTCCAAATGATTGTACACCATTGGGAAAGGCCACAGGTGGACATGATGGCGTCCCGCCTCAACTAAAAGTTACAAAGATATTGCGCCAGGTCAAGGACCCTCAGGCGATAGCTGTGGACGCTCTGGTAACACCGTGGGTGTACCAGTCGGTGTATGTGTTCCCTTCTCTGCCTCTCTTACCCAGGGTAATGAGAATAATAAGAAGGAGAGGAGTAAGAACTATACTCATTGTTCCGGGTTGGCCAAGAAGAGCTTGGTAACCAGAACTCCAAGAAATGATCTCAGAGGACCCATGGCCTCTGCCGCTCAGGGGGCCTGTCTGTTCCAAGACGTACCGCGGCTGCGTTGGACGGCATGGCGGTTGGACGGCATGGCGGTTGAACGCCGGATCCTGAAGGAAAAGGGAATTCCGGAGGAAGTTATCCCTACGCTATTTAAAGCTAGGACAGAAGTGAACGCTAACCATTATCACCGCATATGGCGGAAATATGTTGCGTACTGTGAGGCCAGGAAGGCCCCAAAGGAGAAATTTCAGCTAGGTCGATTTCTGCACTTCCTACAGTCAGAGGTGACTATGGGCCTACAATTGGGTTCCATTAAGGTCCAGATTTCGGCTCTATCGATTTTCTTCCAAAATGGAACTGGCTTCACTGCCTGAAGTTCAGACTTTTGTTAAGGGAGTGCTGCATAGTCAGCCCCCGTTTGTGCCTCCAGTGGCACCGTGGGATCTCAACGTGGTGTTGGATTTCCTGAAGTCGCATTGGGTTGAGCCACTTAAATCCGTGGAGCTATAATACCTCACGTGGAAGTGGTCATTCTGTGGGCCTTGGCGTCGGCCAGGCGTGTATCAGAATTGGCGGTTTTGTCATACAAAAGCCCTTATCTGTATTTTATATGGGAAAGGCGGAATTGAGGACTCGTTCCCAATTCCTTCCTAAGGTGGTATCAGTTTTTCATGTGAACCAACCTATTGTGGTACCTGCGGCAACTTGGGACTTGGAGGATTCCAAGTTACTGGACGTAGTCAGGGCCTTGAAAAGTATATGTTTCCAGGACAGCTGGAGTCAGGAAGACTGACTTGCTATTTATCCTGTATGCACCCAACAAGCTGGGTGCTCCTGCTTCTAAGCAGACGATTGCTCGCTGGATCTGTAGCACGATTCAACTTGCACATTCTGCGGCTGGACTGCCGCACCCTAAATCTGTAAAAGCCCATTCCACGAGGAAAGTGGGCTCTTCTTGGGCGGCTGCCCGAGGGGTCTCGGCTTTACAACTTTGCCGAGCTGCTACTTGGTCAGGGGCAAACACGTTTGCAAAATTCTACAAATTTGATACCCTGGCTGAGGAGGACCTTGAGTTCTCTCATTCGGTGCTGCAGAGTCATCCGCACTCTCCCGCCCGTTTGGGAGCTTTGGTATAATCCCCATGGTCCTTACGGAGTCCCCAGCATCCACTAGGACGTCAGAGAAAATAAGATTTTACTCACCGGTAAATCTATTTCTCGTAGTCCGTAGTGGATGCTGGGCGCCCGTCCCAAGTGCGGACTGTCTGCAATACTTGTATATAGTTATCGTTAACTAAAAGGGTTATTGTTGAGCCATCTGTTGAGAGGCTCTGTTATGTTCATACTGTTAACTGGGTATCATATCACGAGTTATACTGTGTGATTGGTGTGGCTGGTATGAGTCTTACCCGGGATTCAAAATCCTTCCTTATTGTGTCAGCTCTTCCGGGCACAGTATCCTAACTGAGGTCTGGAGGAGGGTCATAGTGGGAGGAGCCAGTGCACACCAGGTAGTCCTAAATCTTTCTTAGCTGTGCCCAGTCTCCTGCGGAGCCGCTATTCCCCATGGTGTTATGATTCCAGCACTCTGGTCTGAGGAGGTCCTATTGCAAGGACCGGAGCACTGGAACGTAATGCTGGGGAAGGAAGCGGGAATAGAAAGTAGCCCCTGGCGCCCTAACTCCGTTGTCTCGCCCGTGCTGTCAGAAATCCCCTGCGAGACTATGGTTGCTTGAGCCCATGGCAGCCGCGTTTGAAGGGCGGATTATGTCTGCCCAACTCCGATGCCCCCTCAGGTCTTAATGGGAGACAAAGGGAAATCCGAGACAGGGTGATAACAAGGGGCCCTCTGACTAAACAACCAGGCCAGGGGCTACAAGCTAACTGACAAAAGCTGAGGTATGTGCGGAAACCCGCCAGGGAAAAGGACAACCAAAATCCACTAGTCCGTTACTCCTACCGAGCACCGCTGGATACCAGAGTGGATCTGTGGGAGCGGAATCCTCCGCAAAAGCTCCGAAACACAAATAATAAATAATAAATGATAAAGCGGCCAAGCCGCAACACACGGCTACGCCGTGACTCACGAACACCACTGGATGTTCAAAGGTGCTCAGTCAGGACTCCAGGAACAGATGACGACTTCCGAGTACAGGACAACTGAGAACAGGAACGACCGGATACAGCAGGACTGGAAACACTCTCAGCAAACAGATACAGCATGCAAGAAGCTATTACCGGCGTCTGTGAGAAGCCCAGGAAGTGTATTTAACAGGGAGTCCTCCAATCAGCTGTTTAGAGGCTGATTGGATTAGATGCCATAGAGCTGCCTAGCTGCATGGCCAGGAAACAGGTGTCCTATTAATTAAAATGGACCCAGCAACGGGGAACGCGGTCCGTCAGTGGCGTCCCCGTTGCTAGGGTCCGTGCGGCTCCGTGCGCCCGGCGTCCAGCGTTGCCAGGTAGCCGGCGGCCGTACGCGCACGGCGTCCCTGGTTGCTAGGCGCCAGGCCGCACCGACGAGCGGACCCCGGCGCCTAACAGTACCCCCCCTTGAGGAGGGGTCAAGGAACCCCTAAAGCCAGGTTTCCGAGGAAATTCCCGAAAAAATGCCCTCTTGAGCCTCGGGGCATGGAGATCCTTATCCAGGACCCAAGACCTTTCCTCTGGACCATAGCCTCTCCAGTGCACCAGAAAATAAAGCCGACCCCGGGACAATTTGGAATCGAGAACCTTCTCCACCAAGAACTCCTGATGACCCTGTACATCTACTGGTGATTTCCCCTGAGAGATCTTCCGAGGAAATCTACTGGAAGAAACGTATGGTTTCAACAGGGAGCAATGGAACGTAGTTCCGATCCGGAGAGCTCTTGGTAAACGTAACCGGAAAGCAACTGGATTGATTTTTTTAATAATATGAAATGGTCCAATAAATTTGGGGCCCAATCTAGCTGAGGTTTGTCGAAGTTTAATGTTACGAGTCGACAACCAAACCCTATCTCCCACCTTAAAAGTGCAAGGACGCCGGAGCCTGTCAGAAAAATTTTTCTCTCGAAATGCCGCTTTTCTGAGAGCAAGGTGCACTTTTTTCCAAATGACTCTGAGATGAGAGGTTAAGGTTAGCGAGGAAACAGAGGAATGTTGAAAAAAAGAATTAGCTCTGGGGTGAAAACCAAAAACTGAAAAGAATGGAGACACATTAGTGGAGGAATGACAAGAATTGTTGTAAGCAAACTCCGCCAAAGGAAGAAACTCGGACCAATCATTCTGGAGTTTGGCTGAGTACAAACGCAAATACTGTTTTAATGATTGATTAACTCGCTCGGTCAGCCCGTTGGATTGGGGATGGTAGCCGGATGTTAAAGACAATTTCATCTTTAATAAGGCACAAAAAGACTTCCAGAATTGTGCAATGAATTGTGGACCCCGATCAGAAACAATATCAGTGGGCAACCCATGAAGTCTGAAAACATGGCGGAGAAACAAAACTGCCAATCCCTGGGCAGATGGCAGTCGGGGAAGAGCAATGAAATGGGCCATCTTGCTAAAACGGTCCACTACCACCCATATGACTCGGAATCCGGCTGACAGAGGGAGGTCTACCACAAAATCCATGGAAATATGAGACCATGGCCTGAGAGGAACATTTAAGGGCATAAGTTGCCCGATAGGCAAGGAACGGGGAACCTTATGCTGTGCACAGACCTGACAAGAAAAAACAAACTCCTTAATGTCTTTAGAAAGACCAGGCCACCATACTGAGCGGGAGACTAATTCCAAAGTCTTAGAGATCCCCGGATGCCCGGCAACTTTGCTATCATGAAACTCAGTCAAAACAGTAGCTCTCAAAAACTCAGGGACGTAAAGACGACCAGCAGGAGTATTTCCAGGAGCTTGATGTTGAAGCTGCTTTAACTGGGTAAATAAATCTTGTGTGAGGCCTGCCCAAATGACTGAAGACGGAAGTATGGGAGTAACAGGACTGTTATTATGAACTGGAAGAAAACTGCGTGACAGGGCATCCGCCTTGGTATTCTTGGAACCTGGCCTAAAGGTGATAATAAACTTGAAACGAGTAAAAAATAAAGCCCAACGAGCCTGCCGGGCATTCAGCCGCTTAGCTGATTCGATGTACTGAAGATTTTTGTGGTCAGTCAATACTGAAATGGTATGTGTTGCTCCCTCAAGCCAATGCCTCCACTCCTCGAAAGCCCATTTAATAGCCAGTAACTCCCGGTTACCAACATCGTAGTTGGATTCAGCGGATGAGAATTTCCTGGACATAAAGGCACAAGGATGTAGTTCTAGAGAGTCCGGATCCTTCTGAGATAGGATAGCCCCCACTCCAACCTCCGAGGCATCAACCTCAACAATGAAGGGCAATTCAGGGTTGGGATGTCTGAGGACTGGGGCTGAGACAAAAGCTTGTTTCAAGGCCTGAAAGGATAACTCAGCTTCACGTGACCAGTTGGTAGGATCCGCTCCCTTCTTAGTCAGTGCCACAATGGGAGCAACCAGGTCGGAAAAAGCATGAATAAATCTTCTATAATAATTCGCAAACCCTAAAAAGCGCTGAATTGCTTTTAAGTTGGTGGGTTGCGCCCAACTAAGGATGGCTTGGAGCTTCTTAGGTTCCATACAGAATCCCCGAGGGGAAATAATGTACCCTAAAAAGGATACCTCCGTGACATGAAACTCACACTTCTCCAGCTTGGCATATAGGTGATTTTCACGTAATTTTTGAAGAACCTGACGCACCTGGGTAACATGTTGTTCAATAGAGTCAGAATAGATCAGGATGTCGTCTAAGTAAACGACCACGAATCTTCCTAGAAAATCACGGAGCACATCGTTAATGAGATCCTGGAAAACTGCCGGAGCGTTAGACAAGCCGAACGGCATCACCAGATACTCGTAGTGACCCGACTGAGTACTGAACGCCGTCTTCCATTCACCTCCCGACTTGATTCGGATGAGGTTATACGCTCCCCTCAGGTCAATTTTAGAAAAAAATCACAGCCGAACGCAGCTGATCAAAGAGGACAGAAATCAGTGGCAGAGGGTAAGTATTTTTAACTGAGATCTTATTCAGGGCTCTAAAGTCAATGCAAGGTCTGAGTGATCCATCTTTCTTCTCCACAAAGAAGAAGCCTGCACTTAAAGGGGATTTAGATGGCCTGATAAATCCTTTCCCTAGGCTCTCCTTAACATACTCATTCATGGCCGCAGTTTCTGGCCCGGACAATGCATATAACCTTCCCTTTGGCAATGTGGCACCAGGAATTATCTCAATAGCACAATCATAAGGCTGATGGGGAGGCAGAATGTCCGCATTGCCCTTGGAAAATACATCAACAAAGTCCTGGTATTCCACGGGAATGGGTTCGGGAATGGCAGCAGCTATTCTGACGGGAAATGTAATACATTCCTTATTACAGATGGTACCCCATTGTGAGATCTCCCCCGACTGCCAATCAATGATGGGATTATGAAAGGCCAGCCAAGGGTGACCCAGAACCACTGGAACTGCTGGGCAATGGGTAAGGAAAAACTCAATCTTTTCGGAATGAAGAGCTCCTACCGTAAGTAGTACAGGGGGTGTACAGAGGGAAATAACCCCATTGGACAAGGGACTCCCATCTAAACCATGCATGGTGATACACCTACCCAAAGCTAACTGAGGAATACCCAAGGCCTTGGCCCACGTTAAGTCCATAAAGTTCCCTGCAGCTCCACTGTCAACAAAAGCCGACACCGAAGAACTGAGGCTGCCAAAGGAAACTTTAGCTGGGACTAAAAGGGAGTTATTCGAGGAGATAAGCTGCAGACCAAAGTGAACCCCCTCACAATTCACTTGGTCGAGGCGTTTCCCGACTTATTCGGACAATTACGGGCAAAATGTCCCTTACCCCCACAGTACAAACAAAGACCAGAGTTTTGCCTTCTGGCTCTTTCTTCTGGAGACAGCCGGGAGAGACCCATCTGCATGGGCTCCTCTATGTCCTCAGGAATGGAAAATACACATGGAGTAGACCTGACAGGTGCTCCTTTTTCAGCCCTCCGCTCTCTGAGACGACGATCAATCTTAATAGAAAGCTCCATGAGTTTATCGAGAGTCTCAGGAGCGGGATACTGAAGGAGACTGTCTTTTATAGACTCAGATAAGCCGAGGCGAAACTGACTGCGCAGGGCTGGGTCATTCCAGCCACAGTCGTTCGACCAACGGCGAAACTCCGTAGAATAAACCTCTGCAGGATTTCTACCCTGTCTGAGAGCGCGTAACTGACTCTCAGCGGATGCCTCTCTATCAGGGTCATCATACAAAAGCCCTAAAGACCCCAGAAAGGCGTCTACTGACAACAATGCCGGATCCTCTGCTTTTAAACCAAAAGCCCAGGTCTGAGGATCCCCCTGGAGCAAAGAAATAATAATTCCGACCCGCTGAGATTCAGTACCTGAGGAGATTGGTCTTAAACGAAAATAAAGTTTACAGGACTCTTTAAAATTAAAAAACTCCTTCCTATCACCAGAAAAGCGGTCAGGCAAGTGCATTTTTGGTTCAGGGACTACCCTCGGGGAAGTTCGTAAAAGATCTTCCTGCGACTTCACCCGAAGGGAAAGATCCTGAACCATCTGAGTAAGTTCTTGAATCTGGCTAACTAGGAGCTGGCCAGGATTTGGCCCTAAACCAGTGGGATTCATGAGGCCGATAAATCTTACAAAACTGAATAAGGAAAAAATCAAACCCTGTTTAATTGTAAGTTTGGGTGAGGCCGGTAATAATGTTATGATTCCAGCACTCTGGTCTGAGGAGGTCCTATTGCAAGGACCGGAGCACTGGAACGTAATGCTGGGGAAGGAAGCGGGAATAGAAAGTAGCCCCTGGCGCCCTAACTCCGTTGTCTCGCCCGTGCTGTCTGAAATCCCCTGCGAGACTATGGTTGCTTGAGCCCATGGCAGCCGCGTTTGAAGGGCGGATTATGTCTGCCCAACTCCGATGCCCCCTCAGGTCTTAATGGGAGACAAAGGGAAATCCGAGACAGGGTGATAACAAGGGGCCCTCTGACTAAACAACCAGGCCAGGGGCTACAAGCTAACTGACAAAAGCTGAGGTATGTGCGGAAACCCGCCAGGGAAAAGGACAACCAAAATCCACTAGTCCGTTACTCCTACCCAGCACCGCTGGATACCAGAGTGGATCTGTGGGAGCGGAATCCTCCGCAAAAGCTCCGAGACACAAATAATAAATAATAAATGATAAAGCGGCCAAGCCGCAACACACGGCTACGCCGTGACTCACGAACACCACTGGATGTTCAAAGGTGCTCAGTCAGGACTCCAGGAACAGATGACGACTTCCGAGTACAGGACAACTGAGAACAGGAACGACCGGATACAGCAGGACTGGAAACACTCTCAGCAAACAGATACAGCATGCAAGAAGCTATTACCGGCGTCTGTGAGAAGCCCAGGAAGTGTATTTAACAGGGAGTCCTCCAATCAGCTGTTTAGAGGCTGATTGGATTAGATGCCATAGAGCTGCCTAGCTGCATGGCCAGGAAACAGGTGTCCTATTAATTAAAATGGACCCAGCAACGGGGAACGCGGTCCGTCAGTGGCGTCCCCGTTGCTAGGGTCCGTGCGGCTCCGTGCGCCCGGCGTCCAGCGTTGCCAGGGAGCCGGCGGCTGTACGCGCACGGCGTCCCTGGTTGCTAGGCGCCGGGCCGCACCGACGAGCGGACCCCGGCGCCTAACACTTGGTCCTTACGGAGTCCCCAGCATCCACTACGGACTACGAGAAATAGATTTACCGGTGAGTAAAATCTTATTTTCTTTTCCTTCTCTCTCTCATCCCCCTCTCTCTATCCCTGACACCCTCTCACCCCTTCTCTCTCTCCCCTCATACCCCACTTCCCCCTCTCTCTATCCCTGACACCCTCTCACCCCCTTCTCTCTTTTCCCTCATACCCCCCCTTCTCCCTCTCTCTATCCCTGACACCCTCTCACCCCCTTCTCTCTCTTCCCTCTCACCCCCCATCCCCCACTCTCTATCCCGGGCAACCTCTCTCTCACACCCTCCTCTCTTTCTATCACTGACACCCTCTCTCTCTAATCACCCTCTCTATCAATGACACCCTCTCTCACCCCCCCCTCTCTCTATCCCTGACACCCTCTCTCTCTCCCTCTTCTCTCTCTATCAATGACACCCTCTCTCCCTCTATCCCTGACACTCTCGCTCTCTCCTCTCACTTTCTGTCATTCCCTCACTTTCCCTGACATCCCCTCTCATGCTCTCACCCCTCTCTTTCACCCTGACACTTTCTCGCTCTCTCCTTCTCATTTCCTCACTTTCTCTTAACCACCCTCTCCCTGACACTGGAAAAGATCTCCAACACTTCCATCTCCCCCCCTCCCTTCCCAATGTGGCATGTAAACAATGTAAGAACATTAAAATTGAAACTTAGTAGTTATCACCAGGGCTGGATTAAAGTCTCACAAATGTATATGTCACATATACTGTATGTGTATGATGATGTGTGATGTCAGTATTATGCTCTGCTGTGTAATTGTGTAATGTAGGTGCGATGTCAGTATTATGCTCTGCTGTGTATTGTAGGTGCGATGTCAGTATTATGCTCTGCTGTGTAATGTAGGTGCGATGTCAGTATTATGCTCTGCTGTGTACTGTAGGTGTGATGTCAGTATTATGCTCTGCTGTGTAATGTAGGTGTGATGTCAATGTGTAGCTCTGCTGTGTAATGTAGGGGTGATGACAATGTGTAGCTCTGCTGTGTAATGTAGGTGTGATGTCAATGTGTAGCTCTCCTGTGTAATGTTGATATGATGTCAGTGTGTAGCCATGTAATGTAGCTGTGATGTCATTGTGCAGCCCTGTTGTGTAACGTTAGTGTGATGTCAGTATGTAGCCCTGCTGTGTAATGTAGCTGCGATGTCAGTGTGTAGCCAGTACTGAGCTTTGTAGTTTGGTTTTCACCTGACACTGCAGGACACACCCCTGATTGACAGCAGATACGCCCATAGGTGGAGATAGACAAGCCCCTTGGGTGCAATGTGACACGCCCCCTCAATGGTGCGCCACGCGGCGCATTAGAGTGCGATCTGTAATCTCCCTGAAACTACTTTTCAAAAGTAGGCAAGTATGCAGCAGCATTGAGACTCAGCACTGTTCATAGAACCCGGCATCAGCGCTAGTCAACTCACCCAGCAGTATTGGAAGGGCGCATCTATGACAGGGAGACAGAGAGGGTTCCTTCCTACCTATTACCGGCACAGACTCTGACAGCCACAACAAAGAAGCCAGGACCAGCAGCAGAGGCTCCATTCTGTGTGGCTGTATGTATAAGGGAGGAGTCGGGGGAGCAGCCTGCAGCAGCATCACTAGATCGTAGAAGTGTGAGTGTATAATCCAGCCATTTATATTACCCCTACACTAAGCACAGCAAGCCATACGTGACTATGGTACATAGTGTTATGCACACCAGTGCCTGCAGGAAAGTACTGGTGTTTGAACTGTTATGCAAAACAGATGGACTCACAGACAAACTGGGGGATATGACATAACGTACACAGAAGGTGATAGGGTAACAAAATACACACAAAGTGAACAGAGAAGCCC